>NC_135506.1:56820362-57120362 GCF_052857255.1 Amblyomma americanum
GCTAGTACAATACTTTTGCCAATACAATATGCCAGTCGCTCTGCATGTGCTGCTACCACCCAGCTGCAGGACACAATTTGACGAGCACATTGGAAAAAGTACATAACATCACCGATTTGGCCGCCATGGCATACCACGCGACTCTCCGTCAAAGTTCTCAGATCAAGCCTTTGGTTGATCTTCGATCGCGTGCAGTTTTCAACGCTGTCCCTATTTAGTCCGCATCAGTCTCTACAGAAGATAGATCGATAAAGAGGAGGAGGGAAACGCAGGGATGTTAACCAGAAAGGGGTTCCGGTTGGCTACCCTGCACTGGGGAATAAGGATTAGGGGACTAAAAGGAGGAAGAGAGAAGGGGAAAAAGGCATAACAAACACACACACGCTCAACGCTGTCAAAATATTTCACTCAATCCGGTCGCTCTCAAGTAGGCAAAGAGTGCCTTGTATGCCTTGAGGGCAGTCGACTGCGGTGGCCACGGACCGAGGATCTTTTGCTCTGTTAATGGGCGAGGATCGAGGCGGTCCAGGGCACAACACAGTGTATGTCTTGCACTCGCAAATGTAGGCTACACAAACTGGCAAGAAGTTAGGCGGTGCCGCAACACCGCACAGCTGAAAAAGCGCCCCCTTTGCTTGAATATTTTGGGACATATACGGTATATTTGAGAAACAAGAAATAAGCGCGTTGCCGCTTAATCTGGCCCGGTGCTACACAAGACACGACGCCACTCACAGCGGAATGGCTGGAGGAAGAGGCGGGGACGCGGCTGGACGAGGATACCGGAGAGACGCTCTTCTTTGCAGTCAGGGGGGGCTGGCCCACGGGCTGTGCGGCTGAAGGGCCCTGCAGATCACTCCCGGACTTCTTCACCGACGCAGCATCCTTCCCGCTGCGCTGCTGTGGGGCGGCGGCGTCCTTCCTTCCTGTCTTGGATGACGACTCCCGGTCAGTCTTGCTCTCCTTGCTGCTACTGGCCGTCGGCTCCATTCCGCAGTTCTCCTCGCGGCCTCTCCCTTTACTCGTGCGGGGTCACCACGGAGTCCGCCTTCGACAAGTCCACGCCGCCCACTGGAGACCTGCGCGTTGAAGGCAAACGAGTACACTGAATACAACCTTATTTCATGTACTGCAGCATTTACCTGCATCAGTCCGGTCATCCAATTACGAAGTATCTTAATCGTATCTACCCACAGTGCTGTGTGCCGGCTCTTACTTCGTCTAACCTTCTCGTCACATCCATTGCACTATGCTAGGAGGCCACCGTTTACTATAGTTATCTGCACAACGTGTCCTGCCTTTGTGCCTTTCCTTCCCTTGGTTCTTGTCGAGAGGCGATTAGGACATCGTTGCAACGTTCCAGTCACAATCCGCTCTGGCCCGAGCGCACAACTTGCTTCGTGTGCGGCTCATGCTGATGATGTTCGAACCATGCTTGGAAGTAGTAGTAGTGGTGGTTTATTTAAACTAACAAAAAGTAAGGAGAAGATTGTTGCTAGCTGCGGCATCAGCCATGGCTAGGGGAAGCACCTGAGCTGGGGCAGCGGAAATAAAGGAATAGCAGGCAGACTGGAGAAAGGAAATGGAAGAGCTGATGGTACAGGCAGAAAGGATAGAGGGAAAGGAGTACAATATACAAGTATTCTATTTACACAATTGCATATGTACACGTGGGGCGCGTGTGATGTTCAAAAACGAAGAGTAAGGGGAGAGAGCGCGCACAACACTGCCCGGAAGCGCGAGCGGCGCAGTGAAAGTTCAGAGGACGATCAATGTGATTGATGCGCTGCATAATGAGATAGCATTCACCTTGTGGCTTGTGTGGCCATACTGCGGTGGTTGAGGTGCCCCGCAGTTTCGATGCAATCTAGGTCAGTCAAATGGCCCTTCAGTGCGCCGTTATTTTAAGCGGGTAGAAGTAGGAAAGCGAAGGTTATCTTAATGGTGCCTAAAATCAAGACAAGAGTTAAATTTCAGGAGTCATGGTAAGATGGCTTCAGCCACCGCCGATTTAAAGGGTTCATCCTTATCCATCCATCCATTACAGATTGACAGAGCAAAGGCTATAAACCTAACTAGTGTTTTAGACCCGTTTTCCCTGTATTTATAAAATTGAAATGCTTTGTATGGTGCCACTTTAATCAACTTTCTGTGCTCTCTTTACTTAACTACAATTTTTCGTTAGACTAGGAATTTTTATTTCGCTTTTTAGTGCACCCTGCAGTCTGAAAGCCGAAATGGGCAATAAACATTCTGTGATACAAAATTCCCCTGCATTAATGTGTATAATTTTAGCTCATTAGACGTCCTCTTGTATGTGCTAGGTTCGAGAAAAAAAGTATTTATAACGCTTGTGGTTCCTGAGAAAAAGGGCAAAATGTTCCAAAAGGTGATTTTTCGAGATCATTGACTTTGTACACCAAAATGTGCTTAATTACTACAGTACACTGAAATAATGCATGTTGATATGCTATTTCAATAGCCGTTAGCAAGCCATCCATCTCAACATTGATTACTTTTCTTGTTTAATTGTTACATTTCTTTTCAGGGCTCTTTTCTGATCACCTACTAAACCTTTTCCACTAAGTAAATTCATCGCCGGCAGCATAAAGCAGCTACTGACATGTACGATTCTGGACAAACAGCATATCAGTTCAGTTTTATTCTTCAAAAGGCTGCCATTCAAGGGGGTGTTACATAAGGGGTGGGATTACAGTTGAGTATAGGAAAACAATGGCGATGATCATTTAGAATTGAAAATGATCAGTTACACAATCACTAAAAGCAGATGATGAAGCCCTTTTGATAAATTGGGGTTTAACGTCCCAAAGCGACTCATGCTATGAGGGACGCAGTAGTGAAGGGCTCCAGAAATTTCTGCCACTTGGAATTATTCAACGTGCACTCACATCGCACAGTACATGGGCCTCTAGAATTTCGCCTCTGTTAAAGTTCGACCGCCACGGTTCGGATAGAACCCGCGTCTTTCGGGTAAGCAGCCGAGCGCTATAAACACTGAGCTACCGCGACGGCTAGATGATGAAGTGAAGGCATAGGGTAGGCCGTTCAAGTCTACAGCAGCGCGAAAAAATAAAGGAGCAGAATAAGTAGTCGTCTAGAATGGCGGGTACACCACTTGAATCTGATGAACGGTGCGGTGAACCATGCGTGCTGTGGGTGTGATATATGGTGCGTGATTCAGAGGAGACCGAAAAAACTTGTGATAAAGGGCGAGGCTTACAATGCGGCGGCGTAAAGAAAGGGGCTGAAGTCCAGATTTTGCTTTCAAAGATGAAACACTCAAGTCGTGTGAATATGCGGAATGAATGGATCTGGCGGCACGATTGTAATGGCTTCCAGTGGAGTGATTAGATACGCTTATTTTGGGCTCCAGATGGAAGATGCATATTTCAATTTATATCTTTGAAGTGATTTATACGCGAGCAATTTTACATGTGACGGAGCAAGATGGAGGCAGCGCTTTAGAAAACCTAGCGTTTTGTTCCATGATGTTATGATGTTAGTGATGCCAGCGCCCCATAATAAATTGAATGGCAGGGTGAGTTCTAGATATTTATATTACTGGAATAGATCGATCGGTGCGTTAGAAATGGAATAACGAAAGGGATATGGATTTTGACGACGTGTGAATTACATCAGTTTACATTTGGGAGAATTGAGGGACATTAGCCAATAATCGCGCCAATTTAGTAAGCTGCTAAGATCAGTCTGAATGCGTGTTGATCATGGCAAACATTAATAGTGCGATGACATAATCATCAGTGAACATTCGAATTCTCTAGAAAACATGCAGGAGTAAGTAGTTAATATATTGTGACCAAAACGAGGAAGCTGGCCGTGGCGCGGGACGAACAGCAAGGCGGAAATTTGGGCGACTTGGTAAGTTCATTTTCGCTCTCAGCGCAACACGGACGGGACACAAGACGAAGGACTAGCACAAAGCGCGGGACAAAGCCCTCGCGCTTGGCTAGGAGCCATTAAATCATCTCACTGCCATCGTTAATCGCTCCTCATTCTTCGACTGGCCGCCACGTAACAGTATATTAGATACAAAAGGGGACCGAGGACAGCCCATTGCGGAACAGCTGTAGTAACTGAGTGATTTCGACAAGTGGCCGTTAAGACAGACTGACTGAGAACGATTAGTTAAAGCTTTTTCAATTCTTTTAGGACTATTACGATGTAAGTTCAGCTGCGCCAGTTTTAGTAGCTGACGGCGGTGGGAAGCCTTGTCAAAAGCTTTCGAATAATCTAGAAAGACGGTATCGGTCTGCTTGTTACGGTCAAGATTAGCGTGCAGGTCGTGAAGGAAGTGCGGTTGTTTGGTTTCGCAAGAGAAGCCATTACGAAACCCATGTCGGGAAGAATGAAAAAAAAAATAATTTGAAGCCAAGAATTTCATAGATCCCGTATTCCATGGTTTTACATGGCACACTAGTAAACGAAGGGGGAGTTAATTCAACGGTGAGTCTCTGTTACCTTATTTGTAGACTGGAACGGCCTTTCCCGTTTTCCAATCATCTAGAATGATTCCTGAGGAGAGTGACTGTGAAAAGATGAGACATAAATATGCTGCACAGATTGATTCCACATTTTTCAGGAGTTTTGAGTTAATCATGTCCATACCAGCTGACGATGAATGTTTCAATACCTTCGACAAAAAGGGTGATAGCGGCATGAAGGTTTTTAAATTAAAGAATGGCAACTGCGAAAGCGCGTCAATTTCAGTCGTAAAGACAGATGCAAATGCATTGTTAAATATTTCTGTGCAATCATGATCAGTAACCGCCTCGTGTGCGTCGTTTATAAGTGCAATATCGGGCGAATGTTTAGGATTTAAAACTCACCAGAATTGCTTGGGATTGTTTATAAGTAAGTTTGGCTGGTCATGATGATAAATTGAGTATTTCGCGTTATGAAGATAAAGTATGATTTTTTGACTTCCAAGTATTTTTCCCATGCGGTAGGCGTGTCGTTTCGTTTGGCTGCACGAAACAAGCGTTTATTTTGTTTTCTATCAGTTTTAGGTGCCGAGTATGCCATGTTGTTCGTTTGGGAAATACAGTCATCATTAAAAGTAACGCAGCATTCATCACGAATATCTTCAGCGCCTAAATGCTAATCAGCTGATTAGTATTCCCAAGCCCGGAAAGCGGTCGTTACTTGATTCCCTCCGGCCCATCTCTCTAACATCATGTTCAGGAAAACTCTATGAACGGGTCATCCACACCCACCTCCAAAATTATATTGAAGACAGTGATCTCTTCCCCCTACTATAGTTGGGCTCAAGCCAGGGCTTTCGGCCCAAGACGCTTGCCTGCTCCAGCGAGAAGTGCTTACCAACATCCCCAGAGGTCAAGAACATCACATCTTGACCTTAGATTTAAAGGTTGTCTTCGGCAACATATCCGACGAGGCGATCCTTCAAGCCATAAATGACCTTAACGGATTCTTTGCTTACGTGCGTGCGTTCCTCACGGGCCGCACGGCACCGAAACGCACCGTTGAAACCCGTTCTGAAGTCAAAGATATGCCACACAAAGGCACACCTCAGGGAGCTAATATTTCTCCCCTGCTTTTCCACATTGCTATGCTCAGGCTGTCGCGTGCACTACAAGCACTTTCAAAATGTTGGCTTTACCATATACACGGATGATATAACTATATGGGCCACAAAGGATTCCCTTGGCCAAAAAGAAACCACCCAACATTCAGCAGCCCAGATCGTCGAGTACTTCGCCTCGCAAAGCGGCCTCCACTGCGCCCCGGAGAAATCGGAGGTCATACGAGTACATGGCCCGAGATACGTCTCTCCAGGTCCCATCAACCTCACGATCGAGGGTCAAGCCATCAGAGAAGTTAACCTGATCCGCATTCTTGGTCTTTGGATACCGAGCAACCTCCGTGTTACCCACACCGTCCAGACTGTCGAAACCACCGCAAATCATATAGCTCGCATGATCAGCCGCATTACCAAGCATCGGCAAGGAATAAGAGAAGACACTCTTCGGCTGGGGCTAGCACTGGCACTTACCCGAATAACATAGGGACTACCCTTTCACACGCTAACAAAGGGAGAGGAGCAGCAAGTTGACACCATCATAAGAGGGGGTTTACAAGACGGCCCTCAACCTTCCTAAAACACTTCGATGGACCGTTTGACCGCACTAGGAATCTTCAACGCCTTTACGGAACTAACAGAAGTCATCTGTGCCTCTCAAACACTAAGACTTCAGACCACCCAATCTGGACGAGCTATCTTACGCCGAGTAGGCACAGTTGCTGAAATCCGCGCACTAGATGCTCAATTTTATCTAGAAAAACAACACAGGAAATACATCAGCGTGGCCCCGATACCGAAACATATGATTAAAGACGCTCACACAGGCAGACGACGAGCGCGAGTACCCTATTTATGCCGACGCCTAGCCAATTCCCCTTACGCCGCGGCATACCCGGACCCTGAGAAGTACGCAGTGGCGGCAGTGCACCACCGCTTCTCCACTCTATTCACTGCTTCTGTAAGATCCAAAACATCAGCGGCCGCGAAGACCACCGCCGTGGGCATTGGCATTAGGCATTACGAGACCCAAGGCTAAAGCGCTCATGTGATAACAGACTCGCAACAGGCGTGCCGAAACTTCCTGAGAGGCCGAGTTACCAAGCACGTCAGTCGGCTCACGGGCGCTACACCCCTCACCAAGCACCACCAAATTACCTGGACCCCAGGCCACGAGGGACTGGAGGCAAATGAGAGGGCACATGCTCTAGCTCGAGGCATCATCGACCGAGCGGGGCCACAAACAGTGCCCGCTTTTACCCCTCTACTTTCTAGGTATAACGAACGCCTCGAGTTTCAGCGTCTTCAATGGAGACACTTCCCTCCACCTTAAAGGAAATTAGACACCCCAGATGCCGTCTCTTGGAGGCAGATACAGACGAACACATTTCCAAACCTCCCTTGACTAAATCCCATACACCCAACATTATACTCCGACACCTGCCCATGGTGCCAGGGCCACCCTACACTCTTCCACATTTCGTTGGGATGTGATGCCAAACCAAACACTCTAAAAAGAGTATGGTGGAGCTGCCATAAAAAAAAACGTAAACCAATGAGCTCCTGCCTGTACCACTAAAGTATCACAGGCTTAACCCAATCGTAATATAAATGAAAAGGCCCGAAGGCAATGTTGTGCTTTTGCCACCCGCAGGTGGGAAAATAAAAAAATGGAGTAATGCTACTAAGCGACCCAAAGCCGGGGGAGCGGGCCCGGGGAGACTCCCCTGATCTCCCCTGGGACGTAGCGGAGGGGGTGGGACATAGGTTGTGGGAATGGGACTGAGGGAAGGGTTATGGGTAATGTGATGGGAATGGGGACAGCGAGATATTGACCCTCATTTTATCATCGCTCGACTCCTGTCTGGCCAGGACAGGGAGGGCGTCGATGTTGTCCAATGGTGCGGCTCCACTCACGGGATGCCCGACCACCCAACGACGCAATAGCTCCGACTCGAAGACAGGGAATCCTAACCCGGGGCAGCTGCCTCGGGCTCCTCCACGACTTTCAGGGGTCCGGTTCGGACTTGCGTAACGCTGCCCAGCTACTAACCATCAAGTGTTTTTCGCGGCTTTTCAGACTCCGGAAGTATGTGTGGTGGATCCAGCCAATGGAATTAGACTCCCGGGGACCCACCTGTGCTTCCAACCAACCAACCTTGCACTTATTTCCTCCCCTGCCAAACACTCTACAGAAGAAAAGACGTCTTTTGAGCAGTGGGAGGCGCTGCTGACCAGCGATAACCTGGAGGGCCAACGGGCCCTCATACAACAGGTCCGCAGGGCAGCTCAAGCCACTGAAACCCTGGAATGAGGACCCCACCAATAAGCTCGCCCAACTCCCCTTCACTTTAATAATGTTTTTTTTCCTTTATTCCTCCTGAGTACATTCACCAAAAGTTTGAGCGACCATTCGTCGTACAGCATCCTGAGTGGTGTCATAGCATTTCTCTTTTCATATAACTTACATGTTTTAGTCAGGTAGGAGGCGACTTGGGGCAGGAGTTCGGATCAATGACATATGCACGTTCAATTGCATGCTTTCTCAGACACGCGACAGGGGTTCGGACCGATTACATGTGCACCTTCAGTGGCATGCTTTAGCGCGTGGTTGAGGTGTCCACCGAGATGTCAACTGAGAGCTACTGCGTCCTTTCCTTTCGTCAAATGCCCTTCCTTTCCTCAAACACATGCTTTCGCATTCATCCAAGTAAGCAAATTGCCCTCAGAATTTTTTTTACCCGTAAGAATACCCGTTTCCTTCAATAAATTCAAGAATTTGCATAAAAAAACGCCATTGTGACATTCTAACTTTGAAGGATCAAAAGCAGAAATACTTGTCCACTGACCTGCCTGCATTTATTCTATATGACCCACTCATTTTTTCACTCTCACAAACTCTCGGATAAGAAAGACAGCGCTAGAACGAACACATGAGCCCATTATCCCCCACTGAACAATCCATATCAGCGCTGGCGCCTTCAGTGTATCCTTTTCTTTAAACCGTTTCTAACGCCTGAAGGTAATTAGCTGTAAAGCGCCTTGTTCGTAGAAAACCGCGTTCTGCTACTTTGTCCCCCCCCCCCCCCCCCCCCTTCGCGAAGCGCATATGTCATACAGCGTTCGGTCAGGCTCTGCAGCTTGCTTTCTGTAGCTCACCTGTGTTCCTCTGAGCGGCGGTGGCGGCTGAGGCCCGGCGCTCGTCCAGGGAAAAGTTGGAGGTCGCTCCTCAACAGCGGGCGGCGCGGAGGGATCAGACACGCCTTGAACGGCGGAGGCGGCGGCGTTCTTCTTCTTCTTTACGTCAGTAAACATGGCCCACCCAAACCGGAATGCGGATGCGATCTTCTTCCTTGTTCAAGGCGGGGCCTGATCCACATCTCACGCGGGGAACTCTGATGCCAGCTGCGATATTAAAGGGTAGACCCACGAGATATTGACCTGCATACGCGTATGAGAGTTGAGCATGTAAGACCGCCAGTATGCTGACTGTCTAATGTTGGCCAACGGTCTGAAAAGATTGAAAGCCTGCTAGCTATGTCATTAAAAAAAAATGTGGAATTTGAGCTAGAAGCAGTTCAGCCTTTTCAGCCCAGGCGGTGTCAATTCACACAACACAAATGTTCCGTCCGCGCCTGAGTAACCGCCAAAAATGCTGTAAATTTTACTTGGAGAGTTCCTTCGGGATTCCTGTTGCTATAGGCATAACTGTTCTCGAATTTTCACTGAGCCAATTTGAGGCCATTATCGCCTACGTCGTGCACCGGCAAGGTGATGGGAAAAGTAACATATAAAGAAATTTACAGATATTTAGCTAAAAGTAGCCTCTTCTCAAGCACGATATTCGATTATATCGGGTTAAGACTAAACCTTTCAACTCAAGACGTACTTTTACAGCAAAAAGAAAAAGTCATCGGCAAACCTAGAGGCTATCACACAAGGGCAATTCTAGCATTAGACCTCAAAGGTGCCTTTGGTAATGTCAAACATGATGTCATACTCAAAAATTTAAAGGACTGCAATTGTGGTGTAGGACGTATAATTATACCAAAGACTTTTCCTTGCACCGAAGAGGTAGCCTCAACGTTGGAGAACTGAAGTCAGTGTACACTGGGAATTAGGGGCATACCACAGGGGGTAGTACTATACTCTTTGCTTTTCAACATCGCCCTATTAGGAGTACTGAGTAGGCTGGACAGCATACCGGGTGTCAAGGATGCGCTGTATGCTGACGACATTACGATTTGGACCACCGGAGGGTCATTTAGGAGCATGCACGAAAAACTACAATGTGTGACGGATATACCGTCCAACAATACGCTAATAGTTGTGGACTTCAATGCGCATCCAATAAATCGAAGTTACTAATCTTTAGGAAGAAAGGAGACTCTGAACCAGTTGTAGTATTTCTGGGGGGAGCGGAAATTCTAGAGATGACACTTCAGAAAATCTTACGTCTGGTAATAAACAGGAAGGGCAACAACGCGGAAGTGATTAGGCGATTGCAGGCAACAACTGAGCAAGTTGAGAGAATGATTAGTAGAATATCAAACCGCAAGCATGAACTTACAGAAATGGAAAACATAAAGATAACACCGGCTTTTGTTCCGAGCAGGTTGGCTTACACAGCACCTTATCTGAAATGGAAGAAAAGTGAGAAAAAAAATTGGCGGTGGTTTAGCTCTGGTTAAACCTGGAGTGACAAGATAGCTACAGCTGGTCAAGTGGAACTTGGTCACGTGACCAGCCACGTGACGAACCACGTGATAAACCATGACGCCGCGCAACCGGCAGCTGCTACGCACCACGTGACCAACCACGTGACAGCGTGGCGGCGCCGCCACGCTGAAGGCTCGAATCGCTGCCGTAATGTAGCTATCGCTAGAAAAGCTGGACGTCATAATACGCAAAGTATATAAAATAGCACTGGGTATCCCGGTCAACGCAGGAACAGAAAGACTACTACCATGGGCAATCACAACAGTGTAGACGAAATTATCGAAGGCCATTCAATATCGCAGGTGGTCGAAATTTCCGAACCCCCTCAATACAGCGTCCCTCATGGCCTGAGTCACTTCGGGACGTTCAGCACCCATAAACAATTAACAAAACAATTTCATAAGAAATGAAAAAAGCCTAAGGTGAACGCCATCAAGAGAACATGGGCCGCGATGGGAGAGGCAATTTACGTGGACGCGGCCGGACTGGTCAGCGGGATATCAAGCATAGCCTGCTCAGACGCGCCAAAGAAATTAGTTAATTTTCCTTGCGCGATGCCACGGAATCTTCCAGGGAGAGGAGGTGCCCATTGTTTGGGGGATGGTTTCGCGGAAGGTCTTGTGTGTAATTACGAACTCCCAGACTGCATGTCGTAACTATACCAGAGGAAGGATTCATAAACGCGCAAGCAGAATACTCAGAACAAAAGAACATACCTATAGTCATATAGACGGCCGCACAGTTAACAGATGTTAGAAACGAATGCGCTCACGCCTGTTTCAAATGTCTCATTTCGCTTGCCAAAATTCTGGGCGGCTGACACCTCCCTCTGGCTGGCGCAAGTCAACAGCCAGTTCGTGACAGCCCGGATCACATCGCAGACTTCCAAGTTTCACCACGTTGCCTCTGCGCTTCCTCCAGAGATAGCCGGAGAAATCCCAGATCTCTTTCTTTCTCCGCCCCAGAAAAACCCTTACGAAAATTTGACTGCCGAGCTCCTCAAGAGTACTTCGTCGCCGGAAAGACAACGACTGCAGCAGTTGCTCTCAGCGGAAGACCTCGGCGACCGGAAGCCTTCGCAACTTTTGCGCCGTCTTCAGCAGCTCCTTGGCGACCTTTTTCGACCAAAGCCTACTCTGGGAGCCGTTCTTGCAGCTCCTTCCTTCCATCGTCCGCATGGTGCTCGCCGCTGCAGGTACTTTGTCCCTGGAGAAGCTCGCACAGCTTACCGACTTCGTCATGGACGTCGCCTCCCCGTCCATTTCTTCAATTGCCACTACTTCAGCGACAAGTGAAGCATCTCGTCCGTCGCCACCTGAGCTGCAGTGTCTTTGCGACGAGTTCCGCAGCCAGACAGACCAGCTATCCGCGCGAATCGCTACCCTGTCTGCACGCTCTCGATCGTTGTCACGCCGCCGCTCCTCTTCCCGTCAGCGTTCATCTCGATCGTCGAATCCTGCCAGTACTGGTAGCACCGCACCTTCGGTGCAGCCGCCCGGAAATGCGCATCACCCCGCACTTTCTCGGCAAACGCCCAGGCTCACCACTAGAAGTGGCGTGTGGGGGCGGTCTTGCAAGCAGCCGCTTTCTCTTCGTTTTGGACAAGACGTCTGGGCTCTGTTTCCTCGTAGACACCGGAGCCGCTATGCGGCATGCTGAGCCACGCCACTGCACCGCTAACCTACCGACCTTGCCGCCCCCCCCCCCCCCCCTACCGGACATCACGCCACGGCATCAGCAGTGACGTTAATTGCCACCGACAAAAAGGACGCCGCAATGAGCACGCTCTTCAGTGGGCTCGGCAACGCATTGATGCGTAGTACCCACGCTGCTCCCATGTTCTTCATGCAAGTAACTAACCGTTACTCCTTATTTGCACACCGAACTCGTTACTCCGCGTTGATAGTGTTGCTGAGCCCACGTTGCTTCGTTAAAATTGCCCACGATCGCGCTGTAATTCTACTCGAGCTGCTCTTATTGTCTGGTGATGTCGAGGAAAACCCAGGCCCCCCCAACCACACGGTCAACTCAAACAAGCAGTGATTTTTTGTCTCATCTTGATAAAATTAGGGCTGGTTAAGCAGCCCTTTTAAACGAAAGGAAGACTATTCGCACAAAACTTTGAGATAACGACAAAACGCTCGATGACATTACAACAAGGCTCAGTAATATGGAAGACCGCTTTTTATCTATTGAATTAACTCACAACTAGAAAGCCCCCAGGCAGTCACTGAGCAACATTCCACAGATATTTCCAACTTGACTGCTCGTATCGACGACGGTGAAGACGGGATTCGGCGCTGCAACCTTGTGATCTTTGGTTTGAAAGATACAAACCAAGAGACATGGGCAGAATCGGAAAACTTGGTAATAAATCTGTGTCAAGAGCAGCTGGACATCACGCTTAAGCGAATATAGATTGAGCACGCCCACCGCGTAGGCAGTTTTGACGCTAATAAAAACAGGCCAATCATCGTTAACTTTTCTTCCTTCAAAGTAAAAGACCTAGTTCTTTACAGTGCAAGAAAGCTAAAAGACTCGGGGTACGCCATTTCCGAAGATTATTCGCTAAATACCCGCCAGGCTTGAAAATCTCTTACTGCATTTGCTAAGTCCCAGGAACAAAAAAAATATTCAAGCTTCGCTGCGATAAGCTGACAATAGACAACACAATTTACTTGTGGACACGGTGACAGAACTTTCAATCCGGCACTGAACCGCTTCCCTTTTGCTATGCAGGCCCTGCTTGCTTTTTTTCTGCTGTGGCTTTCGGCCACTTCGTGCGGCCTGATTTGCTATCCTTCGAAACCACCGGCAGGGTATTTCTACCACGACTGCGCGTCTGACGAGGTGCTTTCTTCGCATCTTGCTTTCAAGTCCTACCTCGCCTACAAACCACCTTTCGGATCGACAGAAACATCATCCTCATCCAAGTATTTAAGAAGCCAGCATGGAAACTTGCGCTTCAGTAGACACGGCGACAGTACACTTGCAATCTGGCACTGAACCGCTTCCCTTTTGCTATGCATATGTGTACTGCCCTTCCTTTTTATGCTAAGAAAAGTAATAAAGTCTGCTTAGTACTCTTCTCGTGTCCACAAATGTTGTGCGAGGCTTTCTGTGAATGATGAGGTTCACTGGTCACTGACCAAGGTCAACAAAAAATGACGTTTCGGGAGCGCTAAGGCTCCCTTGTTCACAATCTTGTTCACTGACCAAGGTCAACAAAAAATGACGTTTCGGGAGCGCTAAGGCTCCCTTGTTCACAATCTTGTTCACGATTGTGAACAAGGGAGCCGTAGCGCTCCCGAAACGTCATTTTTTGTTGACCTTGGTCAGTGACCAGTGAACCTCATCAAGCCATGATTCCTGACCAGACGGTATGCCGTCGAACCCTCGACTACATCGCTTTCTGTGAATGTTTTCCTATGACCCATTTGCTGTTGCGTGCGGGTGGCGTGGAGAGCAACCCTGGGCCCCCAACCAAATGCTCGGATTCGCTCCTAGACATTGAATATTTACCCTCTGATCCCGCGGAACAGATGAAAGTTTCAGTTGCTAAAGGGCGTCTTCATTGTGCTTGGATACACGTTTAGTTGGCACATAAATATGGCATCCCCTGCTTTGTCGAGTCACGATGAAGCTGCGCAACGAATGAATGGGGTATTTGCTTGGCAGAGCTCCGGGTCTCCGGGTGTAGCAAAAATTACTTGTGCAGTGAGAAAACTTGTTTCAATGCTTATCGCAATACACATCAAGATTCACAGTATGACTGGGAGACCAGTTCTATAGTTCCGTTCCCAAACCAGGCAAATAACCACTTCATCTCACGTCCTATACTGCAGTTGCAAAGCAATGGACAGTACTGCGTGAGTTTTGTCACAGAAAAATAACACAACTGTTCCGTGTGGCAGTCGTGGAGTCATTATGGTGGCATAAGCTGGAACTGCGGGACCTTTCACTACCTAGTGGATACTCTTCACCAAATTCGCCACAGTTAGCCACCTGGGATTCACAGATAATCTCCATGAGGCGACAAACCCAGGCTTGGATGGGGAGGGAAGTGCCAGTGTTTGCTCGGACTCAAGTCCGCAACATTTTTTTTTCCGCAAAACTTGCCTATGTGCTACATGTTCTCTACTGTGCTAGAAAGAAAGTGCAGGGGATGCACAGAATAATTGCTACCTTCGTATGCGTTCCCAATGAGAACCCATGCATCGCTTTAACATATTTCTTTCTCTAAAGCGTAAAGGAATAGTCCTTGTTCACATATTACTGCATCAGCTTGTTTCATATTTTGTTCATTTTGAAATCGGATCCGGAGTTCCCGGGTTCGAACCCGACCGCGGCGGCTGCGTTTTTATGGAGGAAAAACGCTAAGGCGCCCGTGTGCTGTGCGATGTCAGTGCACGTTAAAATCCCCAGGTGGTCGAAATTATTCCGGAGCCCTCCACTACGGCACCCCTTTCTTACTTTCTTCTTTCACTCCCTCCCTTATCCCTTCCCTTACGGCGCGGTTCAGGTGTCCAACGATGTATGAGACAGATACTGCCCCATTTCCTTTCCCCCAAAAACCAATTGTTATTATTATTAAGCTCCCTTTTTTAGTAGCGGTGCTTATCAGGCGTCTCTGTGCTGATTCGCCTTTCCTATTCGCACCGAGTGGACACACTCGTGAGGGGCCTCTTTGGGGATTCCTTAAAGAAGTTGCTGACACCTTTAATTTCCTCACTGTGCGCTTTTCTTCAGGCTACCTGTATAGCCTCTCCAGAAGGCAGTATTTGTTCCCTCTACCGTTGTATTGGCAACCTTTTCTGGAGTTCCTTGACACCAGTTTTAAAACGTGTTAAGCGAGTGTGCATTTCTTCTGCTGCATAAACATTTTTCGTAAAACTGCACACGTCTGCGCTGCCTGTGAAGAAATGCATCATGCTAAGGAGATGCTTGCGCCATGGTCGGTGAACTGCCGCCTGTGTAGTACACCGGAGACAATTTACCATTGTTTCACTCTGTGCATTGATGCTGTGTCTTCTGGGACATATTGCAACGAACAATTAAGAAGGACATTGACATCACAGCCTACAGTGTCCGTTTTTGCCTATGGAGAAAAACTGTGTTGTGCCATATGATCTATTTATGTTGCTTGGACTATTTAGTCTTTGGAAAGGCCGCTTGATGGACCGGCCACGCCGAATCATCACGGTCGTCGAAATCTTTGTTTCGTGAATGAATGAATGAATGAATGAATGAATGAATGAATGAATGAATGAATGAATGAATGAATGAATGAATGAATGAATGAATGAATGAATGAATGAAAAACTTTATTGTATAAGGGTTATTTCTCGCAGCGTAGGTGGAGCCCTCAGTCCAGGGCCCCAGCGGCCTTTGCAGTCTTGCGAGCCCTGTCGATCAGCTTGAGCTGCTCTTCAGGCTTCGAGCTGGACAGCGCAGCCTCCCACTGCTCCGGTGTAGGTGTGTTGTTTATCGGCGCTGCCTGCATTTTCTGACAGGCCCATGTAACGTGGTAAAGCGTTGCGTGTTCACCGCATAGCGGGCATTTGTTTTCATAAGTGGATGGATAGATTTTGCTGAGTAAACTCAGATTGGGGTATGTATTAGTCTGTAGTTGCCTCCAGGCAACCGACTGCTGTTTACTAAGGTCTTTGTGGGGAGGCGGGTAGGTCCTCCGGAGGGCTCGTTGGTGTTCTAAGATGGCTCCATACCGCCTAGTGACTGCGTCCAGTTCCCCTTCGGTGCACGCCTCCCGGTTGGCGTATGCTCGGGCATTGGCGTCCGCACATTGGTTCCCTTTGACAGCCTCATGGCCTGGTGTCCACGTGATGAAGCATCTCGTAAAAGTGATTGTCCTCGCCTTGAGTATGTGAACGGCTGCAGTGGATATGCGTCCACTGCTGTATCTTCTGCACGCCTCTTGCGAGTCTGTAATGATGTGTGCATGGGGCTCGTCACTCTGCTGGGTGATGGCGAGTGCAATTGCTGCTTCCTCAGTCTCGAGTATGTTGTTGGTTTTTATCGAAGCGCAGTTGATTTCCCTGAGCTTGTGATCCACCACGCTGGCTACCGAGCCATATCGGTGTCTGTATGTTGTTGCGTCAACATATAATACGTCTTTTGCCCCGGCGAAGCTTCTTTCATGGAATTCAGATCTTGTCTTTCTTCTCGCCTTATGTATATCTGGATGCATGTTTTTTGGAATCGGACTGATCTCAATGATCCTCCTGATTTCATTTGGAACGCTCGCTGTGCTATTGATTTCTTTCAAAGCGTCCCTCATGCCCAGCAACCGCAGCGTGTTTCTGCCTGTTGCGGACAGCATCAGTCTTGTTTTCTGCGCGATAAGGTGGGCCTCGATATGTTCTTGTACTGTGTTGTTTATGCCCAGTTTAAGGAATTTCTCCGTCGAAGTGCTGACCGGCAGTCCGAGAGCGCATTTGTATGCTTTTCTAAGAATTGCCTCCAACTGCTCCTTTTCTTGCTCGAGCGGTGTTTGGTAGGGGACGCCGTATAAGATCCTACTGACCACGAGGGCCTGTACTAGCCTACATGTGTCTTCCTCCTTCATACCTCTTCTTCTGTTGGAAAATCTTGCAATCATCCTGGTGATCTGTGCTGTGGTATTTGCTAGCTGTCTGATCGTGTGATCAATACGACGGTTGCTTTGGACCCACATGCCGAGGATCCTAACTTTCGATACTTCTGGAACCTTCGTTTCCCCTATGTAGATATCTATGGAGTTTTGCAGATCATACCCTTGTCTGTAGACTCTGAGCACCTCGGATTTTTCAGGGGAGCATGCAAGTCCACAGTGTCGGGCGTATGCGTTGACCGTGTCTGCCGCTCGCTGAAGAAGCTCTTGTTTTTCGCCTAAGGATCCCCTTGTCAGCCAGATTGTGATATCATCTGCGTAGATGGCATGCCTGATTCCTTCAATTTCTTCGAGCGCCCTTGCTAAACCAATCATTGCAATATTAAAAAGCATAGGTGATAGCACAGAGCCTTGTGGTGTTCCTTTTTCTGGGGTGTTGAAGGTGTCAGTCCTGATGCCTCCTATTCCAATGGTAGCGGTTCGGTTAGTCAGAAAGGCTTTCACATAGTTGAATATTCTCTGCCCACAACCCAGTTTGCTGAGCCCCTCCAGCACAGCCCTGTGACTGACGTTGTCGAAGGCCGCTTGAAGATCGAGAGCGAGCAAGATGTTTTCTCCATATTTTGGAACGGAAGTAAGCACCTCCTCCTTGATCTGCAGGAGAACGTCCTGTGTCGATAGGTATTTTCGAAATCCAAACATAGTGTGCGGCATGAGGTCGTTGTCCTCAAGGTGGGTCTGCAACCTGTGTTGCACAACTCTCTCGTACACTTTTCCCAAGCATGGTGTTAAGGAAATGGGTCTAAGATTGTCCAGGTTTGGAGTCTTTCCGGACTTCGGAATCATTACTATTTCCGCATGTCTCCAGTCGTCCGGGAGGGTTGCGCTTTGGTGCGGGGAGTAAATGCTGTCCTGCAAGAGCTGCCTAGCTGGCTCTCCTATCTGGATGCATGTGTGTGCCTCCCGCACTTTTGATGGTTTGGATGGAAGAGTCATGCAGGGGTATGTTGGCCTAGTGTTTTATGGCGTAAGCGTGTTTAGAGTTTTCTTTTCGGCAAGAATCTATGCAATAAAGAAAAAAAGTGTCAGTCTTGGAGTCGTGGTTAGTGTAGTATGGTGTCGATTTAGAGAATGGTGGTTCGAATCTTATTGGGCATGGTTTTTTTTTCGCCCAGTACTTTTGTTTACTTCTTTTACTTTCCGAAATTGTATCGCAGCTATCTTATCGTTCCCATCTTTTCAATTCCAGCCCAGCGCTTCTCAGTTCCAATAGATTACATACGAGACACATGTGACATGTATGTCACATATTCCATAATCTCGTATGGGCTAGGCACATATGACACATATATACGGGGTTTTTCGATAGGGTACGGATTCTATCATATCCCATGTGTCGCTTTAGGCCGTTAAACCTAACAATAAACAATATGTTCGCACTTTCACGTGAACAATTATTTCCTAGCACTGCTTTAATAATCGCTACCGAAGCCACTAAAGCGAGCCAGTCAAGGCTTACATCGCATAGTTTCCAGATTTCAGTCCTTACTTGACGTCGCGGTGGCTTCGAGAGTTATGGAACAGTGCAGTGAAGAATTATATCATTCAGCCCTTGAATATCTGTGGTGTTCCACAAGAGCGCGCACTCCCAACAGGTTAACGCGCTCAATGTGAACATCGCCGCCACATCAGGTGTTGTGCTTCGCATCTTGAGCAACAGCACCTCCGAAGATGTGAGATGGGAGGGAATAGAACTCAGATAAACACTCGGCGTCAGCGCAATTGCCTCTTTCGCTCCGCCTGCAGTGATAGCGCTGTCAATTGCTACAAACAATAATGCACGAACTTTAGCTCCTGCCGTCACCCTGAATATCATATTCGTGCCAAAGAGTATCAACTTAAGCTGAGGCATTAAAATTGAGCACTTCTGATTGCACGTCTTGCGCACGGCCAGTTACTTAGATAGGAGTTCGGTTTTACAGCTAGAACTCCATCGGGCATCATGGCCGTCATCTCTATACACTGATGCCAAGCCCACAGGACCAAATGTCATGGGTCACCTGACCGATGGGACATATTGCCACTCGCCTGTCTTAGACCGCCTCCGCGCTGAGCCTTGAAGACGACGAAATGGACTCAGTTCCGTGAGGAGCGCTCGGGCTGGGCTAGGTTTTTGGTATTCATCTCTACCGCTTTCAGGTTCCGCTGTACGTCTACGACTGCCCATCTTCTGGTTTGTAACAATATGACCCACATGTCAGGTGATACGTGTGATACGAGGTGATAGGTGATACGTGTCATGTTATGCGATCAATATAGAGTGTATGGGTTATGCGACGCATTTTCGTGTGATTCAATGTGCAGACTTGACCGGGAATGCTATACACATCCAAGCATCCCTTCACAAAGCGACGTCCTTACCAGTGAGGTTGAACCACATGTTGCCGTACGTGGGCACCCATTTTTGCCCTCGTGGTGGAGCTCACGGCGTGTCAGTGAGTGTGTAACAAAAGTAGTGCTGTCCAGAGCACCGTTACATAAGCAGCTGCTCAGCGGGAAGCGTGCATTCGCTTTCAAAGCGCATTGTGTTAGTCCATAGTTATTGCAGGTAAAATAAACGCGGATAAGTAGGAGACCTTTAGACATAGGACCAAAAGCACTCATAGTGGTTAACTGCGACAAAAAGCTAGCAAAGAAGAAACCGCAAATCTGTAGCACGCAGTCTCAAAATAAGAAACGTGCGGGACCCCAGAAAAGCAAGAAAGAAACAAGTGCGCATAATAAAAAACACTTTGTGGCAGCGTGTTTCAGATTTTAGTTTTCGTTAACTTTCTTCTTGTAATAAACAATAAGGGTGCAGTTTGTCCCGTGAGCAGACGTGCCGGTCATGTCCGTGGTTTCTGCGTTCAAATAAATATCACTTTATACCGTCAGCCCAGGTTTTTAATGTGACATTAATTAGTCATAGAGCGTTTTAGTAGCAGAAAGGGATAAACAATTGCACCGCCCATATTAGGTCAATTCCTACAGCTTCTCTTTGCTGGCCCTCATAATGTGCACCGTCATCCTGGCTCTATGGACATAATGAACGACTTCTATCGGTGCCATGCCATACGACACAATGGGCGTGTAAACTACAGCGAAGCCAGCATAGTTCATTATCCCGGCACCAACCTCTACGGGCATGTCTATTCCAGCGGCAGCATGGTTGGCAGATATGAACACAACTGATCCTCAAAATGCTATGAATGCCTCCGGCAGAGCAGCCATCCCTATGAACTGATGGGAATGGCATCTCACACAAGATGAAGGCGTAGATATGTATAGGTTTCTAGAAGGATCTTGACCTAATTAATCGTTTTCTTCTTCTCTAGAGATCAAAATACACGATGCGAGGGACCGCTCGTAAACTTCCTAACTCCTGTTTTTAACGAGACGCAATTCGGAGATGCAAAAGATGTGCCGCCTTCCAGCAGACCAGATCTGCCACCTGGAACCCTGTTACATTTTATTTAAATAAATGAGAACCCAAATTCGAGAAATAACACTTCATTTCTTTAGTATGTGAATGACACGAAAATTGTTCTTAGAGATAATGTTTTAAATAGATGTATAAATGAGGGTAAAACAGCAGTAAATGATTCATAAGCTTACGCCGTCATGAGCTGCTTAAGCATAGAACGTAAGAAATCGTAAGTAATTTTCTACTCGGCAACAGCAAAAACAAAAAAACAAAGAAAATAAGTCAGTTTCAAGAATATGAACAACTTAAAACCGGAGGTTCTGTTAATATTCAGGGTGAAAGCTTTGAGAGCACTTACCTGGAATGTGTATGCTGATGACTTCCAGTACAAACTGCATCTGTCGTTGACGTTATTGCACGTATGCAAAGTGTTATTCTTACTAAGTGCAAGGTTATGCTTCACAATGCTTTAGTGATGTTTCTCTAGCACTAGTGCAGTTGTGTGCGGCCCGACGGGCGTGCCAGATTTGCGTAAACCATCTTTATCACAGTGGTTAAAATTGAATGAAATTAAAGCCAACCACAAAGGTATCGAACTAATAAACACTTTTTAGTAATATCGGGATGATGAGAAAGAAATTTTTAGGTGCTTATTGAGTAGAACATGTCCTCGGGCTAGTTCTTGTAATACTTAAGACATGGGGTAGTTTCGCGAAAACAACACACACGAAAGGCTACGGCCGAACACGAGAGTTGTGGTCGTCTGTATCCTGTTTTTTGCACGTGTGCGTTTTTTTTCGCGTAGATTTACCTTCTCTGAATATGAAGAGGATTGAACGTCAAGCTTACGCATTCATGTTTTATATGAAACGACTGAATGCTCCTTATCATTGGTAGCGTTCTTTTATTTTCTTTCTTCGCCTTACGGCCTCCTTTTCCTTCTGCCTATTATTTTTGAATTTCCCCTGTTTTTTTTTTCCTTCCCACATTATTGCGCACAATGCAGTCATTAGCTTTTTTCAAACGTCCATACATCCTGAGTGTAACGCGATACAGAACCCCTACTCAGTGCATATGTTTTAAAACTGCCACCGCAGGAATGTGCTGAAAATGGTCGATTGCTGTATAGTTCTGCCTTGGATTCTTGCCTTCTTTTAAAACGAAATCAGGAAGGTAATTTCTCTGGCCCCATAAAACCCTAAACTCGTCGGTAGTGTTCGGAATGAGAAGGTTTAAATATTTATTAAGACATCAGAAATTAACCTATGAGTGACGCTTGGAAGCCTTTTTGCTAGTGAAAAGACGGGGGCCCCTGTTACTTCCCAGCGAGCGACATTCCACTGGAAACGTGAGTCTTCGCTTCAAAATTATAATATTTTATTAATCATAACCTAATCACTTCTGTATTACAAAGCATTCGGTGTCTTTGCCGGTAGCTTTCGGTCGAAATGCCAGCCTTGGCTGCCATGGCGAAGAATATGGAATCTTTGTTTGACAGGAGTTCCGCGACAGGTGCATTTTCAACGATGCGTCCTCCGTTCATGACAATGATCCTGTAAAGAATGGTGAAATGTACTATAACTGGAAACCTTTTGCACTGTAGGAAAGTCAGCTAATGCGCTATTTCTTCTTGTTTTGCGCAGCGTCTTTATACAAATGGTTTATAGACTTTCTGTAAATTTCTTATAGACTCTAATACATTACAACAGATATTTAATTTCTCTATTTGTCTATAGACTGTCTACAGACTAAAGTCTCCCAAAGGTGCATGGTCATAAATCTTTGATTGTCTACAGTCTTTCTATCAGATATATACTGTGTATAACATTTGTTTATGGAAGGCTATAAGCTTTATTGCCAAAAGCTGATGGACAGTCTGCTGAGAGTCGAAAAAAATTTCGTAAGTGCCAATGGTTTTTCGGGATGGACTCGCGATTTCCACAGTCGAACAATTTCCATATGAAATTCGATAAGAACAAGATCTTGCTGGCACCTACTTAAATCAGTTCAGAACCTGGATCTAGAAAACGTGCTATTAACACAGGCGTCTGCATGGTTTGGGACTATCGGGATGTAGGAGCATCGCTTTTGCCCGCAAAGAGCTTACGAAGGCGAAATTTTACTCAAGCACAACAGATCATGTGAGATGTTTTATCATATCCAAGGCAAAGGCCAACAGTATCATTCAGCTGCATATAGTTGCCTTATAGTAAAATACTATAGCGTATTTCTTGAGATATACAGCGCATTGCACAGATACACCATGTATTATCACAGGTTTATTATTTTTTCTAGCTGCGCAATCTAAGAACCTGTATCTTCCTTAAAAAAAGGGTACTGCCTTTTTTTCTCACAGAGCAATTGTTTCTTGATTTTCCTTTTTCTAGACAGACCCAGGGTCTGCTTATTTTCTATTCAAATGACCTATTTCAAACCCTCTGATCTCCTGAAGCTGAATTTATGTTCTGTCTTTCGCAGTACTGAAATCTTACATACTATCTAGTTTCCAGTCTCTTTCCTTCATGGTGACCCAACGCTTTTTCTTTGCAAGCACTCTGTAAGCTTCCCATCGCTTTACTTTCTTTTTCTTCAGCAGTTCTTCACACGTTATTTTACACAGCTCTTCTGGCGCTTGCAACAATGCCTAGCCCATGTCCCTCTGCACTGCCTTATTTGTGGTTTTTCCTGATACATGTCGCTAATATCGAAAACGGCTCTGCGGTTTGTTGTTAACGCTATTCATGTTTCGCCGCCGCGGTGACTCAGTGCTTATAGCGCTCGGCTGCTGACCTGAAAGACGCGGGTTCGATCCCCACCACAGTGGGCGAATTTCAATGAAGGCAAAATTCTGGAGGCCCGTGTACAGTGCGAGGTCAGTGCACGTTAAAGGACCCGAGTTGGTCGAAATTTTCTGAGCCCTCCACTAAGGTACCCATCATAGCCTGAGTCGCTTTGGTATGTTAAACCCTAATAAACCAATAAATCAAACCTATTCATGTTCCATGCACAAGACAATACTGGCTTTGTTCTATCTCTTGGAAAGTGTGGACCAACCTGTCGTAGTCCAGCACAGTGTGTATCCTGTGCGCCACAGTGAGCACAGTGCTCCCCGCGAAGCTCTCCCTTAGCGTAGCCTGTATGAGGCGGTCCGTGTCTCCGTCCATCTGAGAGGTGGCCTCGTCAAGAATCAGGATGCGCGACCTCCGCAGGAGGGCGCGCGCCAGGCACACCAGCTGCCGTTGGCCGGCACTGCGAGTTCAACGGGAATGCATATCGACTGGTATGATTTCGCTCTCTCAAAGGCACAGTTCCACGATGTCTGGTTAAGCAATGCCATCAAGCAGCTGGCCGTCTCGGTTATAGCGATCTAAATTTTTAGCGCCTTCCATGGATGTATGCCTTGAACGCTGCACCGCCATCTTTGACCAGAATATCATTTTGTACTGTTTCCTCTTCCTCGTTACCACCTTAACCGGTTTGGCTCGTGTGCACCAACACACCGGTCATACATGGGTACGTCTAGATCTGTCAACTGTATTGTAGTCTCAACGCTTAAGGTTAAGTGAGGATAGCTGGCAACTTCTCACGTGTTGGTCCTGCTTTAAATACGTGCTGGAGCGCACAGAAAACTGAAACTCGCCAGTGTTGTGCTTTGAGATTTCTGAACTTTGGCCTTCTTTAATTCTGAGGAACAGAGGCTGCATATACTACGCGTGGAATCTATGTGAGACGAGTGCCAGCCACAGTTTGCGTGTTCATCCCAATTGTCCAGAATACAATGCAATAGATCACCGTTAGATCGCTACCCCAACGTCAGGTATAAGCCATAAACAAGCTCAACAGAACTCCGAAGACAGCCAGGAATCCGCATATCAAAAATATTGCCCTCGATGCACCCATATTTTGCTCTGCTGGCAGCCCATTCCGATCTAAACTATGAAACTAATGTCAATGTACCCCAAAATACTAACAGGTCAAGAAACGGCACGTTTCCTTCAACCGAGTACTGTCGTCTTGCATGTTCTACCGCGAGGATAAGCTTGAAGAAACTGCACCTGAGGTTTTCGCCTCCATCACCCGCTTTGAGAAGAAGGCCATCTGGATGGCGACGCACGAACTGGTCCAAGTGCGCTTGCCGCAAGACGCACCAGAGGTCGTCGTCCGAGTGCTTGCCAGTAGGGTCCAGGTTCTCCCTCAGGGTTCCGCGAATGAGCGCTGGGTCCTTCGTTCGTGAAATCGTTGTTCGGAAAGTGTTACGTTCATACTATTTCGACTTGCTTTAAATTTAACAAAACTAATACCAACATCTGAGTGTGCTATATCAGTGGATAAGCGGCTGCAACCATATGGTTTATGGGGGTTTAACGTCCCAAAGCGACTTAGGCTACGAGAGACGCCGAAATGAAGGGCCCCGGAAATTTCGACCACCTGGTGTTCTTTAACGTGCACTGACATCGCACAGTACACGGGCCTCTAGAATTTCGCCTCCATCGAAATTCGACCTCTGCGGCCGGGATCGAACCCGCGTCTTTCGGGCCAGCAGCCGAGCGCCATAACCACTCAGCCACTGCGGCGGCTACAACAATATCTATCACCTTCACAGAGAACTACAATATTGTTCACCTGTTAAGTGTCAGAGACAAGAGTACATAGGCCTTTAAACAGCAGCCAGATTACGCATCACCAATTGGATGGGCCAGTTGAAGAGGATGGCATTTTTACTCAGTTTAAATAACAAAGCGGCTTTAAAAGTAATTTCTTAAACAGTGCGTCTGTCGAATGCGCTGTGATCACGTAGAATTAATTAGTAACAGTGGCTCACTAAGCGGTGTATTTGGTCTATGCAAAGTACTGTGAGCTCCTGCTTGCCTTTCTTTCCTCTTGCACCACACTGCCTGGTAAAAGTAGCACAGGCATTTATTTATAAGTGTCGCGTTGTAGCAACGGTTACGAAAGTATTTCAAGTGTGTTATTTATGAAATAGTTGTACAGTCGTAGGCAGTGTGAACGGAAAGAAAGATTTAGCATTCATTTAGTGAATACTTGATAATTAAATATGATAAGCACAGCTTTTTGTTTTCTGATTAGTTTTAATTTAGGCGTGTAATGTGCGAAAGTCTTTCTGAAATTAAGTTGAGAAACAACCAGAAAGCCTGCAATTGGCGCAGAGAGTTTCTTCAACGTGATGTCGACGACTGTACAGACCAGATCTGAATTTTTGGGTAAATATTTGCTGGGTCAGTAGATTCTAACACGAGAAACATCCAGCAATTAAACATCTTCAATATCTGCGCACCCCCACCACGCAGATCCCATCGTAACGGTAACCCTCTTCAATTTTTGCACCCACGTGCCCGTACTACTGTCTTTTTAACTTAATAATAATAATAATAATAATAATAATAATAATAATAATAATAATAATAATAATAATAATAATAATAATAATAATAATAATAATAGCAGCATTTATTTCCATCAACATGATGGGGGAGGTTGGGGAAAAAGCTGGAACGCTTGACTGGTTCCCGCTCCCCCCCCCCCCCCCCATATAAAATACGCAATTGCTTCCACAAAGGCAGAGCTAAGCGGACGACAGAACACAACATTTCAAAACTAAGCGCCGTCATAACGATCATGAGAAATGAAAATAACACGTAATAAAACAAGTTATCGTGAAACAAAAGAAACAACGTAGTATCAATAGTCAGGCCTATTTGTACATACTGAGACAATAGCAGTGCTATTGAACATATGTCACATTCACATGGCTCCAGACATACACAGAAACTACAAATGCATATTTACACGTAGAAAGGGGTATATTTCAAGCCATTACATACAAGAAGAGTACGGTTAACATTATAAAGCATCCAAAAAAAAAATCAATTCAGGTATAGTAGGATAAAGGTAAATGATCTTCAAGAAAATAGATTTAATCCCGAAAAAAACAATTTTATGTCTTTCATTGATGCTTTTTCGGGATGTATGTTGTGTCTATAACAAATATTCAATAATTCTGGCAGTTATTCTGGCAGTTATCACTTGCTTTCCGTAGTTTGTTGTGCACCTCTCGATGTTAAAAATTTCCGGACAACGTGTATCATGCGAAGGTGTTCTCTTTGATAAGAAAGCTAAGGAAGAAAGAAAGTTTATGTTTTGTTTTACATCTTTTTTGCAAGTTAAGCACAGGCGGTAAAGGTAGAGTTGAGTAATTTTTATAATCCATAATTTTTCATATAAAGGCGAAATTGGGTGGTCCAGTGTAACAATAAAAATGTGTCGCAACATTAGTTTCTGCAATTTAAAGACTTTTCTTAAATTTGTAGCAGTAGTACTCCCCCAAACTAAGTGAGCATAATTAATGTGAGAGTCAAATAATGCATTGTAAAGAATGACCTTAACCTCTAATGGCAATAACTCTACATTAATGTATGTAACTCCTACGATGCTTGAAAGCTTGAAAACAACATGTTCGACGTGATCATCCCAAGACAGATTTTCATCAAAAACTACACCAAGAGTCATGAAAGCATGAAGTATTTCTATTTTTGAGTTACCTAACAACAAAGCTGTATTAATAAAGGCGTTATTATTTCTGGGACCAAAAATTATGGCCTTTGTCTTAGATGTGTTTATTTTTAACGCGTTAGCCTTTGACCAATCATGTAGTCGTGCTAATGAGTCGTTTGCTTCAGTGATCAAATCATTTGGATACGCAGCAGAAGAAAGCATAGTCGTATCTTCGGCATAAACTATATATTTATTGCTCGGGTCGATATGGACAATGTCATTTAAATAGATATTAAATAAAAAGGGACCAAGTATACTTCCCTGTGGTACTCCTGATGTTATTGGTTTTTGCAACTGACGAGAAACCATTTAGGTAAACATACTGCTGACGATCATTTAAATAAGGTTTTAGCAGCGTTAGAACATTCCCACGTATTCCATATGCTTCTAATTTTCTATGTAAGAGAGAATGGTTAAGAAAGTAGAATGCTTTTGTAAAGTCTACAAACGCACCCAAGGCCAATTCTTTGTGCTCAAAGGCATTTAAAATGAATTCTTTTTGTTCTAGTAAAGCCTGTTCTTTTGACCGGTGTATACGGAAGCCAAACTGTGACCTGGTTAGTACGTTGTGTTTATCGCGAAAGTTATTTATTTTGTCGAGAATATTTTTTTTGAAATCCCTTAGAGAAAACTGGAAGTATTGACACAGGTCTATAATTACCAATGTCGTTCTTATCACTTTTTTTATGCAACACTGTGACTTTCGCTAGCTGTAATCGTTTCAGAAACACTCTCTGCAATAAGCACAGGTTAAATATGTAGGCCAGACAAGGTGTGATAATATCGATTACATGTTTCACAGGTTGCATTTTTATGCCATCTGCATCGCTGCTTTTACTATTGTTTAGTCCTTTAAATACTGAAACAACTTCAGCCTCTATTAGAGGGCTCAGAAAAAAGGGATTCCTGATAGACTACTTTGATGTAACTGAGTGAGCCATCAGTAGGACTGTCTGGATTAAGATTGACAAAACATCTATTGAACTCGTCCGCCAAACGTGCCCCCTAGATCTGTTCTGTGCCACGCTCAGTCTTCGTAACAACGGTTAGATTCGTGCGGCGACATAGGAGTGCGTTTAGTTTTTTCCAAATTTCATCTGTGTTGTCTGCTGAGGTCTCAAAAAAATTGGAAAAGTAATCATTTCTCGCACATCTAAGCGAGATGATTTGTTGAGTAGCAGCTGACTGGAACGGGCCCGTACTACTGTCTTTACCAACTTAGTTTTTGTCGAGTAGCAGCTGACTGGAACGGCCTCTCCCGCTATATCGCTTTCATAACTTGCCCATTAGCGTTCATGACTGTGTCAACGCCTCCACCTTGTAAATCTAACTCCTTACGTAACTCTTCACAAGGGGCATTTAAGGAAAATAAAGTGATATGATGTGGCGATCTTTTTTTTTATTCTCATCGCTGTGGATCAGTCAAAATGAGCCGTCAATATTTTCCGGTTTTACATCATTTCATAACAATAGCTATCAGTATCAGGCGCGCCAGATAACGTTCTGCTTCAAGCATATCGTGGAATTCAGCCACAGCTTTGGCAGAAATATATTTCGCCCTTATGTGCGCGCCTGTAATGACGTGAGAGCCATAATTTTATGCGTCACATCTTCGAATCACTACGCCGTGATGGTTCCTGATATTAAGCGCCTTCGACTGGTCCATGGCAAATCTACCAATTCTCAGAGACAGACTGCGAGCTGACGGCGCCCAATGTACCTGCGCTATTGCCGTGATTGCGCCCCGCAGCCTAGGCAAGGGCACGGAGGCGATGTCCACTCCGTCAATGAGCAGGCGTCCCCCGGTGCTCTTGAGGACTCGAAGCAGCGCCAACACTAGAGAGGATTTGCCGGCTCCGGTGCGGCCAACAATGCCCACCTGGAAGACCAATGTGGAAAGTAACAGTCTTGCAGAAAAGTGGTGCCAGGATTGGCGCACACTGACATGCAGTATAAAAAAATCTCACCTGCCGACTCATCTTAATATGGTTCCCTTTTTCATGTGCGCTTGTCGATTAAGCTACTCTTTTTGTGGTCGAATAACGATAACTCTTCCAAACGAAAAAAAAAAAAATTAGCAGTGGCTTAGCAGGATATACGTAGCGTGAGCAGCAATTTCTCTCCCCTTCTCCATGGCTGTACCACATTGGCAAACGCCCCGCTATATGTATACCCCCCTGATACTTCTGCGCATGCGCACAAGATGAGAGGCGCTATCAAGCGGCTCCGGCGCAGCATCAGACTTGGCTACTGCGCAACGGAGGCGCACAGCTGGGCACGCGCCGGCGCCAGTGCGTCTGCCGCGGCTATGACGCACTCTTTGATGACCGGCGAGGCGAGCGCGCGCGGCAGCGGCTCCGGAGCGCCAGCTGTGCACCATGTGACGTCACTGCTCCTCGGGCATGCGCAGCACGGCTCTCCAGGAGCCACGCGAAACTGCTCAACCTCGGCCAGTGTAGCTCACGCTACAAAAATATTCGTGGCCGGACTGGGTTGGGGCACAGTGTGGTTTCTCACTCTCTTTTACTATAAACGCAACACCTGGAATACGGTGCTAGAGAGTAGACGGATGTAGTACTTGGGCCACACTCAAATGTTGAAAAAGACGAAAAGAAAAATAGCTGTGTCTGTCAGCTGTTGTACCACGTCCAGTGCACTCTCGCACCAGTGCACACTAAAATATCCTCTTCATAGTACCATATACTGTACCACATGCTCTAGCCAATCGTTCTGCATTCATTACTCACATAAGGCTAATCACCCATGCAGCTTACGCGTCACCAGTATCGCTACGTGCCCTCATGGTCGTCTTCAGCTGGACGAGAGACGACGAAACCGAAGGACTAAACGTCAAGGCAGAAGATGAACGTTTGGTGCCTGGGGTGCGTCGTCTCTCGTATCGGCAACAGAATCCAACAGGCATGTACAGTGTTCTTAAAGCAAGTTATCCGCGCCTTCAGAGAGGGAACTTCTCACTTATGCTCGCAGTTTCTTTCAAGTTCGCATCAAATAGATGCTTGCTGTCTAATGATGTTTCTGTCGGTTGCGTTCAATGCAGGTTCCCCTAACAAGAGCTGGCCTGAAAGTCCACTCTTCTTCAACTCTTGTTGAAGAGCGTAAAAGGCTGGGCTTGTTGGTTCATAATGCCCAGAAGGTGGAGCCAGCCAAACGTGACACAGCACAAGACAGAGGCGGCCCACACAGATCACCACTCACAAATGATTCACTCCGATGAAGAAAACATGTTCCTGCGCATAACATATAAGTGTTGTTTTCTTCACCGGAGTAAATCAGCTGTAAGTCGGGTGGTGTTGTGAGTGTCCCTCCTCTGTCCTTCCTTGCGTCCGTTCCCGCTGGTTGCACCTTCTGTGCCGAAAACTCATCCGTTATCCAGTTAACCAACGAAATGCTTCTACAGCCAGGCGGCCGAGCGGGCGTCGTCGATATCGCGTCCAGCGAGGTGGCGTGGTAGTGGTGCGACTGCTTTTCTTAGCCTGGCCTGGTGGCCACGAAAAGGCTTGGTGGGGTTCTAACGTAGTTAAACAGAGTAGACGGGCGAAGGCTAGTGTTTAGCATGTGTTTATCCTGACTGCTCACGGTTGCGCTTTGCTGGGTCGTCGGCACGCCTGGCGACGATATTAGACTCCTGTGAAGCTCTGACCGAAGTTAAGCTAACATGATCTGTTCGCGCCGCAGATGGAAGTCGATGAAAACGACTGTATGCAATGCACAGCGCGAGATGATGTTGCAGTTTTCCACGAGGCGTGATCGGCTGCGGCGACAGCATAGTGCTCTCGTGCAGTGGGCAGCAAAGCTGCTCTTTTGGCACCGCCGCGGGTTCGAAACCCAGTCGCGCCAACATTTATTATATTTCTGCATGGACTGTTGCCATGCTAGGCTTGACCAATGTCACCCTCAAGGCCACGCTCCCATTGGCTGCAGCTTTCGTGGCGCTGCTCCGAACTAACCCGAGTTTACACGAGTTACTTTGAGGCTTCAGACGAGGTTCTCGTTTGGGGTCATGTTAAGCAGTGTTTTCGCACCAAAAATACCACCACCACGTAATTGTGGAGGAAGGCTATGGGCAGCTTTGTTCCCGTTAAAGGGGCAATGAGGACCAATAGCAGATGGCTTCTGTCATGAGCAGAGTGAGTTCTATTACCAATGAGGCTATTCTCATCGAAAGCGGAGCTTTGGTAAGCTGCAAAAGATGCCCCCCAAGAAACGGAACGGAGGTGTCGCCGAAGCGGAGCTTTGGTAAGCTGCAAAAGATGCCCCCCAAGAAACGGAACGGAGGTGTCGCCGAATTCGGAAGTAAAATGCGTGCGTGAACACAGTTTTTTAGTACGGTTCCCAATACAGTGGAGTGGTTTACCGCAATTCAATGCAAAACGGTTGCATCCGTCCTTCTCGCTAAGAGTATCACGAGTTTGTATTCTCTGGCAGGAAGATTTATCTTTCATCTACTCGGCGATAAATACGTGATTTCCAGCCGCAGAAACGTAAACATAAAGAGGAAAACACCGAGAATAAATTTTTTGTGATAATATAACTGGCACAAGTTGCCATTAGAGCGTCTTTAATGGAGAAAACAACTGTAAAACACTCACAACGAAAGAAGCCTTTGAAAGGCTACGTACTTGCGCGAAGAAGACTGGACACAACAAAGAAACACTCACGACATGTACAGAGCGACATGTAAGGAAGCCTGCATCACAAGTTTTCAAAATGTTCTCGATATTCGCAATGGACGCAGTTCTTTCTATCGCTTGTTGTAAAGTGCGCATTTGATCTTAAGGTGAGCAGGCGCTCCCTACTAAGACACAGACAGTTGACGAAATACGACGTTTTCGGTAATGAAATTCACTCCCAACGATGTGTCTCAGAACGCCAATGACACCAGTATCTGTGCCTTCCAATATGCATCACCAAATTACTTCTGGCTGGATATCCGATCCTGAACTGAGATACTGCCATTCACAGATTGATGGCACGGGACAACACTCAGCAACATGATTTGCAGGTCTAGTTTAAAGGGGAACGCGAGGATGAAATTGTGAAAATCTTGGAAAAAAATCAGATGTTAGACAATACTATATTTGCTATCTTTAATGCCTTCTTAATCATATTCCGGGAACATTTCCCGGTAAACAGAAAAAAACTGACTTTAAAAAATATTTTTGTGACAATAGGTAGCAAAAAATGTCTACATTCTCCATGAAAATCGCCGATTTTCAAGCGCAATAGCTCCGGTTTTGCACTGCCTCTCGTGGCAATATTGGTGTCACGGGAAAGCTGGTTTCAACGCAGTGTTCCCTCTCCAAGAATCACGCGTCTACAATGAAAACCAAAGCACAGAAATTTTGAATCCCATGGTCTCCAAAAAGCCGCTGGTTAGCGTCGATTGGTCTGGCTTGTCATGCGACGCTGAACGCGCTCTGTGTACGACTGCTGCTCAGCGCCGCTCGTCATGCCGTCTACTTTTCCAGCATACGTGTGCGCTTATGCTGGGAGTCCAGGAGTCAGTCCCCTTCTCCCTCTTAAAGCGGCATGGAGCTGTGCTAGTTGCTCCATTCTAGACCAAATGCAGCAACAGAGAGGAACTGAACTGAGAGGCCAACTGAGAGGTGAACAGACTACTCTCACTCGTGGCCCTTTTCGTTAGCCTGCACTGCTCCGCAGCGCCTCATTTGTTCCCTCTAAATCCAGCCAAAAGCTATAATAATTTTGCAAGCTATCTCCACCTCACGAGCCTCACTTGGAAAAGGCACAAGGCCATTCTTTCTTTGTGACGCTTAGCGTGTAAAATGCAAGTTTAACATTTCCGCTAAATGTCACCATGTTTTTCTGTCTGACCCATTACATCGATGACTACATGGTCGTAGCTCTCATCTAAATGGACACTACGTGCCGAACCTTTTCTCGTGGGCGTACGACGAATGTGATGTGTTTCAGGCAGTCCTCGAGTTCCCCGGGCCTGTATGAGGCTGAGAACTCCTGGAACTCGATGCTTCCTTCAGCTGGCCAAGAAGAGTCTAGCTGGAGAGGCGGACCACTAGCAGTGCTTGGAAGGCAGGACTCTGGTTCCACATCCGCCTGTGTACAGCCGGTAAAACAGGAGCCCTTTAGGCGCACATCCATTGCCCTTCCTTCCTTCTGCCAGCTAAATAAGAGCTTGCAAGCACTTTAAGGTTTAATCCCAGCATCAGGATGAGACCGCTGAAACAGGGCGCAATAGTTGTGGCGCCAACAGAAACGCAGCACAGCAAAGAAATTTTGCATGCATTTTGACAACAGTTTGCAAGTACCGCATCATCCTTGCATATATGTAGTGTTCGTGCTGACAAAACGACAAAGCCCTAGACTTCGCAAAGCAGTATATGCTAGCGAACATTTATTAGACGCGTTCGGGCAGTCCTTACTCGCTATGATACTTTTAGAAAACTGCCCACGGTATATCGCAAAATGAGGAAATCTGTCCAGATCAGAGAGTGTAGGCCTTCCGGCTCATTGTGCAGGGAGCGTATTAAGAAGAACAAAACGATACCAGTGCGGGATGAACTTCTCAGGTGGACAAGCTATCAATGTGAAACGTTTGTAAGCCAGGAACTCGCGCAAGCAAATAAAAAGAGTCCGTCTCATGAATTTTTATGTCAAAAACAAGTTTTGTCATTCGCTGGCAAGCCGTGTTTCTGCACATTCTATAACGTTCGGTCCCTGCACAAGCACTCAACGCTGACGCGCTGTTTCTGCATGCAGTATAGTTATTGACAAATGTGCCGTTGCTTGCAGGAGCCGTTTGCAGAGTCCGCAAGGTGGCGGGGTTTTAAAGGTACTCTATGCCGTGAAACTAGACACACTGTATTTTCACCATCGTTTCAGCTTCGACCTTCAGCAGTAGCCCTCACTCTGTTGTGAAGTGAGCAGCCCCCCCCCCCCCCCCCCGAAAAAAAAAGTCTGTATTGCTTGCACTAGATTTTGATGGCGCTAGATAGTGTTGATGTGTTTGTGGCCTTTGCTCTCTTTTAAGAGATACCGACGCCCACAGGCCGCGGGCAGGAGCGAAGGACCTTTGAGATAGGTAGCTCCGTATCGTGCACAGCACACTGCCGGCATGATTTGCGTACGCCCTGGGCAGGTCACTTCCGCTCGACGTCGTCATGAATGGAGCGAAATTGCAAGATAGGGGCACCAAAAACTGCTTAATATTTTCCCCTTTTGCTGCGCTGAAGCACTGACCGTAACGCAACCACTCCGCAAGAAGGCGACCGTACATTCCGCTATCGTGTACCTCACAGCCCTTTGGTCAGTCTTAGGCAATGAGTGCTTGGCGTATGTCACCACTCGTACCCTCTCTAAATTCAAAGATCCGCCTGGTGTAAACTCCCAGCCCCACCGTTCAAACATCTTACGGCCGTACTTACTAAATACTTGCATTCCGCGCCATTACCACAACGAGTATATTTCTGCATTGTGAGCCGAAAGTCCAAGAGGTTTCAGGAGCGAGACTAGACGGCTTTTACAGAAAAATAGAAAGTCCCAAGAACGTTGTTCAGAATAGCGCCGTGGTAGGCTTACAGTGGAAAACACCTTCTACGTCTGCAATGGGCCGTTTTGAAACCTTAGATGCTGGCCTCTGGCTTTGTTTTAAATTCGAACGAGCTTTGCGCTTTGCGTTCTGTCCCGTTCTCTTCTCTCGTACGTGTGTGTGCGCGTGTGGTTTTGGCGTCTTTAAAGTACAATGATCAATTACCAACTAGCCCAACAAGAAGTTCTCTTGAGCTTTCGAGCTCGACTGAATGGCAACAACTCTGCAGGACCACTGAAGAGGGCACGGTCTCACCTCGATTGGTAATTCCGTGTACTCCAAATCCCGTTCAAGGGCCACCATCACTTGATTAACGTTGAGAAACGAGACGCACAGCATGATCATCGAAAGCGGAACCTGCGAAACTCAGCCACGTGAGAATCAAGTGCAACAAAGCAGAGCCTCGTGAAGACAGTGGTATTGCGTTTTATTTATTTACGGTATCTTACGGGCTCCCTAGCGCATTCAGTCGGAACTTGCGTGTATTGAAAGAACACAAAATTACACGAGAAGTTTATTAGTCTCACGACATAAATATAAATGCAAAAATAATTTATCATCGCACAATACTAACCAATACAGTTTTATCACAGAATCTCAAATGAACAGAGATAAAATACTACGATGAAATAACATCAAAAAAGCTTAGCTGCTCAGCACATTATTCAAGGAGATAAGCAGAGCACGTCGACAGGCGAGTCGGTCGCTCATGATCACACAGGTAACAGCTCGTGACGTCCTTGTTGTGTTTGCGCAGTTACCTATATGACAATTCAGCGGGATAAGTTAAGACTGTACGCCCTGGTGCTTTTCTTAGTATTGCTGAACCTATTGTCCTATTGCCACCGATCTCATGCCCAAGCTCATCCGTCGCGCTGTAACACGTTGCAAAACACGGTTTCTTCTCAGGCGAAGTGGTGCGCTGAAGGCGGCTCTTGCCACCTCGCTTGTACGCTTCCCGAGCGCGAACTTTCTCCCTCGACCTCTTCTTGCGTTTAGCATCGATGGCCGCGGCCGTCAAAAGGCCCATATACGGCCAAGGCTGCGTCTTCTTGCTCGTACTTACGCCATTGTCGTTCGTACGCAGCCTTCACCTTCCTGCGACGGCCGGTTTGTACTCGGCGTCGATCAGCTTCTGCAGTTATGCAGGGCGCACGGCAGGACCGGGTTTGCGGCGACAGTGGCCTTCACGCTAATGAGCGCGGCGCGCTAGCTAGGAGCTTCTTCCTCCGGCTGTGAATCGGCCATAATAATGCAGCTGCCGCGCGCTCTTGCGTCATGCAGCGCTTTGCTATGACGTCACGCTAGCTTGTGTGCGCTCCGCGCCTACTGCTCCTCGGCTGTGACGCGACGCGGGATTCGCGCACATTCAATTCAATTATTTATTTTTCCAGAAATAATTGATCCTGGAAAGGGTCAAGAGCTAAAAGCTGTCTAGAGAGCTTCACTAGGCCCATGACCCCTTCTACAAGGCAGTAGTGGTTTACAACAACAGGAAGTGTCCATATTAATTGACATCAAAAAATGCGAACAACAATGAGCAGTAGCCGAAGTGCAATTAAATTATCACTAAACAGCATATGATTTCAAAATGTGTCTACAATAACTGTACATATCAGCTTGACGCTGGCGATTTCTGCACTCTCTCTCAGCCCTCTGGGTGCTTTCCGACCGGGCGCTTACTATCGCACAATCTGGGCGGTTACACTCCGGTGGTGGGAGATGAGGGGGGGGGGGGGGGGGGGGGGACTCATGGTGATTGGTTGCCGTGCCTTCGAGGGTGCGGAAGCCATACTTGTCGCTTGGCTAGTATGTGGCTGTGCTCGGGGTCTGCGGGCTCCGTACAACCGCTCCCGTTGTAAAGCAAGAACAGTGCTCAAGTTAACCGAGTTATCTAAACAACGCAGCAACAACTTTCCGTGGAATTATTGGTTGTTATATAGGGCACCGAGTTTGTCAGGAAGATCATTTCAATGTTTTTTTCACGACATAACATAGATAAATAAAAGAATTGAAGGCTTCCTTTTGCCGAAGATTAACTCGAAAATGACAGTGTTATGAAGTCGTCTGGACATGTGCAAAGGTGATACCGACAAAAGAGATCTGAAGGAGTGAAAATTTGATGGGCGTAGTAGATTGGAGGGAATGTCATCTTTGATTTGCGTAATACTAGAATTCATGCTGTTTATTCGACTAACATACCAGATCGCCTTGTTTTTGGATGGACACGCAGATTAAGGAGACCAAAGCATAGAGGGATGTTTCTCTTTTTTGAATTTGTCGTGTTTATCGATGAGAAATCAGCAGTGTAATCATGTTATGGCTGAAATATATATAATTAAAAAGTAGAAACGAGCAACCACTATTGCATGTGGGATCCAAGCCCGTGAACTCCGTATTTCCCCATACAGTGCTCTTCCGATAGAACTATGGCCGTAGCGGCACCATTTTGTACTTTCTGGGATATTTCTGTCGAGTGTAACCTAAATTTGAGAGAGTGCACAATCGCCACCTACGCCGATGGCCAAGAACATAGAAAGTCTTGAATAATAATGTGACCAGGAACGGCATCACATCGATGGCGGCGGACATAGAAAGTCTTGAATTATCACCAGTGTGGCCAGGAACGGCATCGAATGGCAAGGGATGACAGCTGTGCGAGAACCCTGTTAAGGTACCTACAGCGTCAAGACTGCCAAACAAAGCACTCGCTATGCTAATATGTAGACAAGGATGTAAAAGTAGGTTTCCGTTATGATGTACATATGAGATATATGTACATCATATGAGATGTACATATGAGTCATGGATGTAGAAGAAACAAAAAGCTAGTTTACGGCCATCATTTGCAAAACTTTTTCCTTTGCAGACTGAGTAACCTAACTTTTTCGATCCTCTTCCCCAAATGGCTCTAAATGCACGTCGACCAAGAAATGTTTTGTGTGATGTGAATACATAGGTGCAATTACCACAGGCACGCCCGTCAGGTAGGTGAAGTTAAAAGCACTGTGCTTATGAGTGAACGTGACCAATCGGCACTTCTAAGCGTTCAGTGTCCTTCACCATGTAGAGAAGTATTTATTCATTCCATGAATATCACTTTGAAGGCCAAGTGATCATACAACAGTAGCTGCACAGCTTCGTCGACTGCGTTTTAACTCCCTAGCACGTGGTGTGTTGGTTCCGGAAGTACCTTTCCGAATGCCTTTATTAATCCTCTAACGCTTTAACAGACGCTCCTCTGGCGTAGCCACAAGGAAGTAGGGAGATAACTGCTCTGCGGCAGTTATGTTTCTATCAAACTTGGAGGTATCTGAAGCTCGGAATAAAGTCTCTTTGACGCATCCTATATGCACCAGTCACTCTATACACTCAATTAAATAAAATACGTGGGACTACTTGCGGCATTGAAAGTAGTGCCCCTTGCGTCTTTCCTAACTTGGGACTAAGTGTTGTTTACGTAAAGCTCTTGTTTCATTGCAAAGCATACAGGCAACGTACGCATTGCATAAATTGTCGTGCTGCGAAATGATTTGAAAAAAGAAGCAATCATAGTGTAAATACGTAGGACAGTATTGAACCAACAAGCATTATCTAGCACTAGCTGTTCTCAGCAGTAAATGAACACCTAGATTGCCAATATACCTTACAAGACTTGTACTTCGTCCACATACGCCCTATCGTGAGAACTTCCTAGCACTTTCAAGCATCGGTGCCAGAAGCATCGACAGCAGGGTTTGGAAACTTCCATATACACCATTCTGCAGCAAATACAGACTTCAGCGCCAATTCCTCCCAAAGCGGCCGCAGGGAAACAATCTAGAGCGTGGTATCGTCGTCATGACAACTGTATTCAGCAGAAAAAAAAACATCATCACCATGCGGAATTCGATCCACCACCGTCCAAAAAAACTTCGTATACAGGTCACTTGGTTAATTCAGACGGCTGCAGCCTAATCGCGCTACGTGCGTGGGCAGGAACCATTAAGTTTTAAGCATCAGTTCAGCTTCAGTCGTCAGGTGCGCTAGTTTAGTTGAAAACTGAAAATAACCGGTGTTTTCAACATCTGGCGATAGTTCAATTACGCTACTATGGCACAAATTTGAAAAGTGTTGAATGGCGAGGAATCGTTTTTTTCTTATCGCCTTAATCACACACCAGAAAGGGTGGCATGTTCCAAAAGTAGAACCGCTTATTTCATAAAAGACGCGAACAAACCCTCGCAGCTTCTAGCTCTGCATATAAAATCAGCACCTGTGCATTTTGCTTATCCAGATAAATCAGACAAAGGCACCTGCAATAAATATTGCCCTTATTCAGCAGCGAAAGTTGTTTTCTTGAGCTGAAAACTTCGCAATTTTACGAACTCGTATTGCTGGTCAAGCATGTTGAAGCGTGACTTCAAGCATTACATTAAACAACTGCGTGCTATTTTCAGTCCGCTGCTTGCGACATAACTGCGCCGTTTCTTTTACCGCGAGATCTCTGTTGTGCTTTGCAGTTTGTTGACCCATCACCCAAACATGGCCGCCCCCAGTCATATTATATCTGCTCATCTCCTTTGGACGCTTGGTTTCCATAAGAAAATTACGGAAAGCAGCCAGTGAAATTGTTAACTTAAAAATTGTAGTTACTCGTAGAGTAAAAAAGTGCTCCTGCACTTGGCGATCACGCTCTTTTATCTTTTAATAAAACCCGTTATCTTAATATGTGCATTATCTCTGGCGTCCTTTGAAGACAATTTTGAAAATTAAAAGTGAAAGCTTCCTTTATGTGTGCAATCCTCAAATCTTAAAGGTATAATTTGCTTAATCATCTCTTCGTTGCACGCCCTTGCATGGCCGAAGTAAAAAAAAAACAGAATTGCCTAAGTAAGATGATATTACTGTCCGAATAATGTGACTGAATACGGTTACTTGAGATAAAATAACACTGGTAAAGGTGAGCCGAAATATTCTGGCATATATGATAAATCAAAAGCAAATCCTCATAAATGCTATGACAACACTACAGAAAATGTTCGTATCCTGTACGTTCCCAGACAGCTATCAATCCATTTCCATGCATGTGTTCTTCGCCGCATCTACTCCAATACATTCCTTACTGCCAGTTGTTCTTTCCATTACCGCCTATGTCACTGCCCTACATGCCTCATTTGTTCCGAGTTATTTTCTTCTCTGCCATAATTCCTTTCCCTTGCCCCACTGCCATCCAGTCATCTGACTATCTACAGTTCTCTCCCCGCATGGCCGGCTTTTCTAGCGTCGAACCAGACGACGGACCAGCTGGTCCTCCCAAACCTGGCACAGAATATCCTAAAGCTTAATGCTAAGTCGTAATGAACTTGCTGAATTTTCGGCTCATTTCAGCGGGGTGGAGAGATTGTTTGCGGCTGATCCTGACCTTTCCTTGAGAGGTATGCTATGAAATGCAGTTTTACCATATCACAGGAATTCGCCTCGCCTTTGGTAGCAGAAACTGAGACTACTGATAATCCTTCAGTCTTCAGCGTGTGTTACAAGCACATTATTACACAATTATATGTGCTTATAATCCAGTTCAATGAGCTGATACGGACTCTGACGAAGAACACGACATGGGTCACACATGTGTCGAGTACTAGCAAAGGCGCATGAAAGGAACAGGGTGCTTATATATATCTATAAAATTTTCTGCATTTCTGTAATTAGAAAGCAGCGAAATATCTATAGCATTGCTGAGCGAATAACTGCGCAAACATGCATACGCATTGCGGGCATTTACGCATGGCAGCCTAGAATGCTAAACCCGAGGTACTCTGCTCTTCTATCCAAATTACACTTCTCTGTTCCACTTAGAGTTTGCAGCTTACACTGCACGCAAATGTTTACACAAAATACCGTGCTAATTCTGAGTCTTGCTGAGTTGCTTATCGAAGGTGAAAGTGCCCTTTCACGTTTTCTTATCTAACCGTTCACTACATGTTTTGAGAGGGCAAGAAATGACTTCCTGCAGAGTGCCGACCCAGAAGTCGAACTCTCTTCGTACGCTACATTGTGTGCGATGTAACGTTTAAAAACTTCCAAAAGATAATCGACCCCCCGGGACTCTCTAACTTCCACTAACATCGCACGACTCTCCGGGGTTGGTGGATTTCTCCTCCATAGAAATGCGAACATCACGGCAGGCATTGGATCGCTCGTCCTTGTACCCAGCTGCCGAACGCCACAGCCACACACACATTGCGGCGGGTTCGTGTTGAACTCTTTATACAATCGAGATACGTCGAGGTATGACATGGTGTGAACAGTTTGATGTCAGAAAGCTGCGTATAGGCTGCGAGATACGCCGTAGAGAAGGACTCCAGATCAATTTTGGTTGGTTAACATGCGCTGACCGCGTACAGCACGTTCAGAAGAAAACTTTTTCGACGAGTCAGGGCAATATCGCAAAAGTACAGAAATGCGCTAGAAATAAGGAACAACGGTAGGAAGGAGCACTGTTAGTGCCTTTTTTAAGCGCTGTCGTCTATTTAGAGCCGTTTCCCTCACCGCTTTGTTCATTGTTATGGTAAACACTCGAAGCTCTGTCTTCGACTCACCGACAGCGAGGAGCTAAGTGCCAAGCCGATGGCGCTGCCGTCGGGGGGTGCCGAGGTGTCTCCGACGACCGAGCCGAGGGTGGTCAGCACGATGAGCAGGCCGCAAGTGGTGGTGAACATGCGCAAGGTGCGGTTGCACGCCAGCCACGCGGACGTGGCCCGGGCGTTCTGGTTGGCCAGGCGGCAGAAGCGCGCGTAGCAGCGCTCATTGGCGCCAAACGTGCGCACCAGGCTCAGCGACTCGATGCTTTCCGTGGCGTGCTGCAGCAGCTTCGAGAACAGCGTGGTCCGTAGGAAGCGCGCCGCATTGGCGGCGCGTGTCAGGATGCCCTGCGAAATCGGATGCATCATCATCATAATCTCGTCGTGATCCTCAGTGGCATCGGTATCACTTCAATAGAAGGGCACAACTTAAAGGGACTATGCAATAAATTAATTTAGATCACGTAAAGCAGACGAGAGATACGCATTTCATCACTCGTCACCCCAACGCAAGAATTTTTAAGCTAGCATCAATAACACCGAAAATATAGACGATTAAAAATTACCCTCATCCCCTCCTCCCTCAACTCGTACACGCGGTGCACCAACAAAAATAAAAAAAACAGCTCTGGGACTGGGTCCCGCCCATCAATACGTCATCCGCTGACGTTCGTTTTGCAACTTCCGGTTGTCGCTCCTAGCACCCCAGCAGCAGCGTCGGCGGCGTGATTGCGGCGCGCGTCGGGTTTCCTTGCTTGTCGTCTGTTGTAGCCGGCAGTAATGAACCCGTACCTCGAGGTGCGACTGCTCGCTCTTACGGCCACGATGGGCATCGAGCCCTATGCGTTCACGCCGTAACGGCTGAACGCCAGCGACGACAGTAGCGCCTCGGCGAGCCACTGCGAGTGGCTCCGGAACTCCCGACAGAAGGAGGCGGCAGAGGAAAATTGAAACCATATGCGCGAAGGCAATGCCCTGGCTCGCGCTTGCCCGAGCGAGTCGCGCGGCTGCACGAGCAGACGATTTTCACGGCTACCGGAAGTGTGCCCGTGACGTCGTGGCTGCCGTGGCTCAGCGAATGAGAGCGTGTGGTGGCCTGGCGACGTCATGGGTACAGTGACGTCTTTTTTCACGGCTTTAGTTTCAAAATCGGCCACTACGAGCACACCAATCGGTCTGTGAATTTTAAAAACACGGTTTTTAAAAATTTATAATGAATTGCCGGCTCAGTTCTGATGACTCATACTTGGTGTGAATGCTTCTTAGCATCATTTCTAAGCATTGAAAACATTTAGAAGCGACTTTTTAATCATTGCATAGTACCTTTAACGAAAAGAGCTGTTGGCAACAACAACCCATGGCCCACGCGGTGTCTTACTACGATGAGCGGTGAAAACAGTAGCAGAAAAACAGTTGCGCTCTTCGAGGCGCTTGCAAGTTTGTCTTGCGATTAGCTTTTTGGTTACATAACAAGAAAAGCTCAAACAAAGTACCGCTTCCTTCTCGCAGACGAACAATGTGTAGTGGTAACGAATTCGGGTACAGCTTCACTCCAGATTTACATGCATTAAACCTGGCTGTAGCCTGATTACGTTCTCTGCCCGACAAAGGCGTCTCCCAATGGTTCTAAACCATAGCGCTGCGGAAAGAACGTTCGCATATTACATGTGCTGTCCGCATAACCAAATTGCAGCGTGGCATTTTATTATGCATTCTTCTGCCGTACTCAGGACCTTTCTATTTGTTATCTAAAACTGCCCGCTATGAAATGATTTCAAAATTCATGAGATGAAAAATTGCCGTAAACCATTCAGGAGGCATCATCTAATGCTTTTAAATGGCAAATTTTCCTTCACGTACCATAACAATGGGCGTTAAGGTACGCCCCACCTGCTTCCGCTTGAACGGGTTTGTGGTGTCATCTCAGTTCTAAACTGTACGACACGGTTCTGTCTGCTGAAAAGTGTTCCGAGTGTCTGGCAGTTTTCAGCGGCGAAATGAAAGTAAGCGTAGGTTTTCACTGAGGTTTCAACAGGTGGGACCAAGTTTTAGCCGTACCTAGGTGGTCGATGGGAACGCCAAGTAAACGGAGATGACCTGGCGGCGGTTGGCTGAAGCTTTGCCCGCAGAAGTGAATACTGAGGTCCCCACCGCCGGGCGATGAATCGACGACCAGAAGGTTTGTCTTTTCAGGATATGAGCCCATGTTCATAGAGTGAAGCTGGTTGTCTATTGTGTCTAGTGCCGCTTGTAGGATCATTATACCTCCCACCTTCACCATCCGCACTGAACATCAGAGCAGGGGACTGCTGCGGGAAGTGGGACCTAGCGCCCACGTTACTCCCCTCCTATTCCTTCTGGGCTCCCTTGCCCGACCAGGGTTCTCGCTCACAGGGCGCGAGCCGGTGCAGCTTGCACACTGAACATCCTGATTTGATGGTGCCTACTACGGACCTTCTATATAAGAACCGGCCCGGCACGGCGAGCCTCCGGGCCCACTACATCTCTGCCCTACCTACACTTTCAGCATACCTGCCAACCTCAGGGCTTTCAAATTAGTAAAACCCTGGTGACCGGGGGCCAGGGGGGGAGGGGGGGAGGTGTAGCCAAGCCAGCACACAATTTTTTCTTAAACGTCGCGTTTCGTCGCCAGTCTACGACGCAATAGCGCTGAAGCTTCTTCACACGTGGCGCCGCACGTGAGGAAACGCACAAACTGCGAGCAGCACGTCACGAGCGCGGAATTTCAGCACGCTGGAAGAACGCAAGTATCCCACGGACTGAATTGAGGGCCGCTCGCAGTTGTTTCACAGTGTTGCCGAAGCGGCCATTAAGAAGCTTTCGACAAACAAACAAGCATACAAAAATGTCCGCGACAATCCAATCGTCGTTCTAAACGGCGCATAGCTCGGCTCACTGATAAGCGGAGCCGATAGCCGCCGACGTTTCGGGCTGGCGGCGAAGCTCCAAAAACGAAACTACGCGGCCAGACTATCGGCTTACCGGCGGGGGCCTGCCGGTCCTGAAAACACCTGCCGTTGCGTGCATGTCAGAGGGGTGCCGATAATAGATGTAACATGCAGTTCAGGCCTGGGGACGAATGTATCGGTTAGTCGTGCACGTCATCATAGCGCGACACGGCACCACTTTTTGGGAGCCCATCAGAATTGACCGATGCCAGCCCCTGGGCGTCCGAATAAACGAGCCCCTGTCGCCACGGTCTTACAGGGACGTTCGGCAGGACTGTGATGGCAGCGCGGATTATCCGAATTAACCGAGGCTGAGAAGTAGAAATAAATGGTTATTTAATTCGAATTGACGAAGTTTTACTCTACAGTATTCAAGGTGCTGCTCATTTCACGCATGGTACACATATCCCTCTTTCGTGGCGGCGGAAGGTTACCACAGGCAACAGTGCTTTTTTTACAGAATTTTAAACGTTTATCGCAAATAAATTTTAGATTCCGTAATATTTCAGGCAAGATTCGTAAAATCGTAATACGGGTCAAAATTCGCACATTTTACTGAAAAATCGGAAGAGTTGGCCGGTATGCTTTCAGGTATACTAAGACCGGACGGCCTCGAGAAGTTCTAAACTTCGACAACCTGCGAACTGAGCTATTCTGAACTGCACGAAAAGCTCGTGGTGTTTCATCACATGGTAGCGGCCGCTTTTAGTCTCCATTTCAAGTGTCTTGATGACGTTATGTATGCTTTGCACTCGGCCCATATTGCTTACAAAAATATCTGACATTACATTCCACCCCGGAGCCGCCGTGGTGCAACAGTGGTTGTGGCGTTCTGCTGCTGGCCCGAAATACGCGAGTTCGATCCCGGCCGCGGCGGTCGAATTTCGATGGAGGGGATCTTCTAGAGGCCCGTCTACTGTGTGATGTCAGCGCACGTTAAAGAACCCCAGGTGGTCGAAATTTCCGGAGCCTTCCGCTACGGCGTCCCACATAACCTGAGTCGCTTTGGGACGTTAGTTAACCCTATAAGCAAAACCAAACCATTCAATCCCGGAAAATATCACTCGAAAATCACAGCACGTTATTATTTATTTAGAATAGACGGAGAAAGTATTGGGCAGCTTCAATAAAAGAATGAAAAAAAACACGGACTGAAGGCAAACACTTAAACCTTATACTTAGTATTAATGAATCCAAATATACTTATAAGGAGTAAGTAGGTATTTTATTTCGGGGATACTTTGAATCGATAGTAAAAAATTAAGAATATCCCATCTAGTTTCCAACTGAACGCGAAGGAGCCTGGAAAAGGAAACACAAATGCGCTTTCTAAAATCTTGCTTTGGCCTTCATTACAACCGGCCGACAAGAAGGATAACGAAAAAAAAAAACTTGGAGGACACCTAATTACCATCAGCTCTGATAATGCGAGAGCATGAGAACCTCGCTGCGAGCACCTCAATTTGATTAACTCCTGCATATTAAGGGAAGATTCAGAAGCAGAAGTCTGGCGGCGGGACGCCCCGCACCTTCCGTACACCTGCCGCGGGAGGCGACAATATGGCAAGAGCATGCGGCCACAACAGCACAAGAAACCGAAGAGACTATCACCGGCTACGCCGAATTGCGTATATATCCTTCGAAATGGCGCTCCCATCGCTCCTTCCGCTTGCCCCATGAGGAAGCTTACCCCCTCTCTTAGTCTTCTCAGTCGCGACGACAGATGATATTGATGGTCGGTCGCGTAGAAATACAGGGGGAAGCGGTTTTTAAAGCGAAAGTTTTTACTATGCCAGCCAGCGAGCCATTTCGGTTCGCCGCGCCGTATGCCGTATGCCGTGTGCCTTATGCCGTGGCCGACGAACGACCTTGAGCCGCCGTTGCCTAGCAACGCCGCAGCCGCACTTCAACAGATGGCGCCGCCGTCGACGCCGCTCGCTCCACCAGATTTGCTCCGCTGGGGTAGAGGGTGAGGAGTTGTCGCCTCGCGGGGTATATATATATATATATATATATATATATATATATATATATATATATATATATATATATATATATATATATATATATATATATATATATATATATATATATGCGCTTCGCCTCAGTGTATTGTACTCGTTATGGAGAGGGAGATACTGACGCAACAACGACAGAACGAAGCGAGGAAAAGACAACGCGCTCAAGAGACGCCAGAAGAACGCGCCGCATGACTCGAGAAGCGTCGTAACGAAGATGAGGCTAGAAGTCGTGCCACGTCCCGGAGTGACTCTTCAAATGCGGAAGAGACCGGTTTGAGTTCTGGAGAGCGTCGGAATGAGACGCTGCGTAGACGACGCGCCGAGGAAACGAAGCTTTGGCAATTCAACTAGGGTTAACCAGAGCTAAACCACAGCCATTGTTTTTACTCGTGAGACATACCGAGGTAAAAAGATATTCCAGTGCTAAAGTGCACGTCCTTTCTGGGTGCTGTTTGTTTAGTATTCAGTGAAGTTTGGTATCAAAGGTACAAGTTCTTCTTTTTTTACTTTTCATCGTTTCAAAGAAATCTCGACTTATCATAGGCTAACCTTTTAACTTCCAAAAGACCACAATTTACAGAAGCGAAGCTATTGCGGCAAGCAACAAAGAAAGGCAAATACTGACTGAAGAAATGGACATCTCTGCAATCCAGCCTATACGGTGTTATTCAGCGGCGGGAGTCCATTGCAGCCCTCCTGTGTCTCGTAAGAACCGTTCTGAGACATTCTATAAATATGCGTGTTTTCCGTATGGCTGACGCGCAAACCGTATGAAACATGTGGAATCTACATGGAAAGCGACAATTCTCACAGCAAGTCTATACGGAGTCCGTATGGCGTCAACCATGCGGAACAAACATTGAAGCTGTACCATAAACACATCAAGAGCGTACACATTTCTATATATCTTTCGCATCACGTGAACTTTGTTTTTCTTGTATACTTATTAGCGCGGTTCATGCGAAGCACTTCAGGAAAGAATTGGAGACCGTTTTGGGCATCGCATTGCAGTCGCTGCGCCCGTAATTCAACACAGCGAGCAGCCTTACCATGCCGATGGTGAAGGCGATGATCACGATCACGCTGACGACCACCAGTACAGTAGACTCGGTTCCGAGCACCCCCACCCTGGCAAGCACCAGCAGCAGAGTCTGGATAGCTTGCCGGCCCAGGACAGCAAACCGCGTGTCGATGTCGTTCAGGTCCGTGGTGAAGCGGTTTAGGATGGCGCCCCGAGGCGTCACGTCGAAGAAAAACACCGGGCTAAGCAGGACGTGCTCTAGCATGCGATGATGAAGCAGCCGTGACAGCCGGTCCAGCGACCAACTGAACAGACAGTTCCCCGCGGCACGGAAGAACACTGCACGTGATCAGTCAGGTGTTGCGATATGAGAAGACAAAAAAACAGTAGAAAAATTACACGGTTGTAAGAAAGGCGGCGAGCAATAGCTAATATCTGGCGATAAGGGGAAAAGTATAATACATTAACACAATTTACAGTAAGCAAGTTTTCAATAGCAATCATTTTAGCTAGCATTTGGTGAGTATTGACTTTTTAGTGAGGCAACATGCATGATAAAAGAAATGAACTAAAGAAATAAAAGAACGCAGCAAAATGGAAATCTGCCAATAAACTGTTGAGCCTTGTAGATTATTCTTGTCATCTAGTATTTCAGAAAAGAAGTGACTTAAATAAGTGTTAGCCTTACAACGGAATGAAATAATCTTATGATATATGTCACGTGGCACTTGTGGTTAGTATAACTGTCTTGTGCCAGTTATAGTTTTAGAAATATCCATCTCAAGAGGATGTGCCTTCTGTGGGAAACCTCGCTTTATTTAGAGTTTATGCTAGGCTGTGTTAAAATAAGAAGCATATAATGATTAATGTGATCAAAACTAGCCTGACTTTTTTGGATAGTTCACGCTTACACCGGCCATGTCGTCAGGACCCAACAAGGGTCAGGGGCACTCTAAAACAATGCGATCATGTCAGAAGTAAAACTTTTCTGTTGAAGAACAAGAAACGGAATTGAAATTTTGATTTTAAACATTTGTCACTTTCGCAGCTTTTGAAAGGCTAGAACAGACCAATGTGACTTTTATTTGAATTGGACCTAAATACTTAAACATAAAAACAATTTAAGTCCGAAACCGTTAATAGTACTATCAAGGACAGGTACCTGAGCACCTCTCCAAAGAGAGACATAGGGACAGTTCTCTCAAAGTTCCTGTTCATTTTCCCTCACTTCTGTCAATCACCAATAGCACAAACAGCCACTTGTGCAGAACCGAGAAATAACTGTTCATTCGTACTGCTTCATAAATTGCGCATTCGTGCCCGAAAAGAGACTTAGTACACGCCAGTTTATCAACATTCTCAGCAAAGTAAAAACTAGATGGGCAGAGGAACAGACCCTTAGGAAGCCTTCCAGTTATATCAGTAGACATGAAGTCGCAGTACGCGCGATGTTTATGACCGGAGAGGTATTCGTGTGAGATATAAATTTATTCTGCGCCACCTCAGTTGAATTTTCGCTACCCAGTGTTAGCTATAGTTTTAATGAACCGACCAAGAGAGATCGAAATTCTGAAAACTTCTGCAATAATCAAAGCTGAAAGAAAACAGTATTTCGTGCAGCACACTTCTTTCATGTCTCGTGTTCATTTTGCACATTTATCTCATGTGCGTGGAAACGTCTTTTTTATGACGGGTCCTGTAAATAGCAGCACACTAAGGATGAGGAGAACCACTGTCCATGTTAGTTGTGGGCTGCAGATAGCACGTGATAAGGAGAGGCGAAATTATCAGACTTTTCCAACAAATTAAGACTGGTTAAAATTTCTCCAGAGCTTGTTGCTGCGAAATACGCATGTAGAGGTGTCTCAAAGCTGCCTTAGACAAGAAGCAGGATCACTGGCACGCACTGTACATTCCGAGATCATGTGTTGAAAAACAGTTGAAGGGTCACTGGAAATGCTGTCAGAGGCACACCAAGACAGGGCAGCTTCTAGAGCACAAGGTCCTGAAAGAACCTGAAAGAAGTTTATTCACTGTAAAGATCACCTCGCGTCTGCCCCTTCACAAGTGTGGTTTTTAGTACTTACATGACGCTGTCGTACCAATAAATGTATTTTTAAAGATAGTCACTCTAATGAAAATATCAAACACATTCAAACATTCGATCGTGTTTTTAACGGAACACGTAAGACAGCCTTTCAAAATAACGAACAAGCCAGTAATAGACGTTTTTAGCATACCGTAGACGTACTACCGGAGACGTATACCGGACCCCTCTCACGCATGCGCAGTGGCTCCCCCTCACCCCAACAATGCCACTGCGCATGCGCAAGAGGGGTCCGGTAAACCGGTACACGTCTCCGGTAGTACGTCTACGGTATGCTAAAAACGTCTAATATTGGTTTTGAAACGACACTACGTTATTCAAAGTGCCTCATCGTCCGTAACAAAACATTTACTCGCCGGTTCCGACCGCCATAGCAGCGATCCCCCAAGTCCAGGTTACATCCAAGGGGTCGCTCGAGTCCGTCCACTGTTTCACCCAGACGAACTGCCAAGAGGAGACGGCCGCACTCGCGGCCAACAGCAGCACCGCGAATGGAAAGCACGTGCCGCCCAGCTTCAGCGCGCCCCAGAAAACGCTTAGGGTGCTCTGCGGGTGACCAAAAAGGCCATTCATTGTAGGGCCTGCGACGAACCTTCTGCGAAAAACGCTCGTTGTGAATGTCAAGCAATCTGAATGACGGCCAGAGAACTGAGAGCGCGTGAAGGGTCTCTCAGTTTAAGAAGAAAGTGATGACTGGCGTAGGGGTACTTTATCTTGCTCTGGTTATAAATTCCTGAAGGTAAGCATTTGATCTTCGTGTCAGGACACGCACCTTCCAGTAACGTCTAGAAGATGGCTGAGTTGGGCAAGTTGCTTCGTCTGGACCGATACGGGGGTAAAAAATAACCTGCTTATCTAGAGTACATTTTATCGCAACGCTAAAGATTGAACCCTCGCTGATAGAGCTGTGGAACGCACGATTATTGAAGCCCCTGCTTTGTTGCCTTTAACAGTGAGAGCCATTGTACGCTACATACAAACGGTCAATGCGCTTGTCCTTTCAGTGCTTCACGGCAGGAACGTAGTGGTGACGACGACGGAAAGAACCACTCGCAGCGCTCTATGATCCTTGTTCTATGCGAAAGGAGACGTCGAAAGTCACTCAACTATAGAGCCATTGGAAGTTTTTTGTGCTCTTACCTTTACCGATACGCTGCTCTCTTCATGAAGCAAGTTCTCCTTGGGACTGTCGCTACTGCTGGTGACTACGTCAGTACTGAAACGAAAAATGAGCCCAAGAAAAAATTCCTAAACAAGTGCTATCTGAATCATAAACATAGAAGCGACCGCGAAAATTCAGGGGGGCACTTTGTTTACCTAAAGTGCGGTGAGTCGAAAGCCCTCAGCTCGGTGTTGTTGCATGAGTCACTGATGTGCGGTTAAGATGTTGATTATGTACACAATTGTTTGTGAATCTTAAATGCTGGGGACACTGGATGGCGTTTGGGAGGCATCCGTCTGATCCGACGCCTTTCCGCAAACACTCTCCAGCGTCCTAGACAACGAGAACTACATTTGCGTTGGCAGGAAATAGCGTAGTCGTTAGCACGCTCGGCTGCGGAACGGAAGCAGAGTGGTTGGAATCCTATCGTGTTCGAAAAGATTTTTTTCTTATCCAGTTACTGAAGAGCATGACATTACAAGGACAGGTTCGTGCCTTCGATTATGAGCCATTAAAGGCTTTCGCCTTAATAAACTGAACGCAAGAGAAGCAACACGACCACAAGGTGGTAAACCTACGCCCAAGTGCAGCACAAGTTTCTTTAGGCTAGCTGATCGCTTCACATATCAGGCATACTAACTGCATGCATAAAAGCCACGGATAAAAGCATGGGCAATATGACATGCGCACGACTTCCTATTCTTAATAATAATAATAATTGTTTTTTTTTGGGGGGGGGGGAAAGGAAATGGCGCAGTATCTGTCTCATATATCGTTGGACACCTGAACCGCACCGTAAGGGAAGGGATAAAGGAGGGAATGAAAGAAGAAAGGAAGGAAGAGGTGCCGTAGTGGAGGGCTCCGGAGTAATTTCGACGTCCACGGCCACGGAGCTATGCACTGATGACGACGCGCAGTTCAAGAACGGGCGCATGCGAGCCGTGGTCTAAAATGATCTTATGTGGGATTCTTCTCAGGACTTCACCAGTTTGAAGTTGTGGCACTCTGAGTGGGCGTTTTTGTGATTAGCGCCGCTGAACACATGGAATGACCTGTATAGATTGCCCGAAACCGTAAACACAATCAGTAGTTTCCTTTCAACGCGATAGCATTAAGGGCTACGTGTCGCAGAAAAGCCGGTGTCGGCGTTCCTCTTGGTGTCGCGGTAACACAGAATCTGAAAAAAAATCTTGTTGAGATACGCGTAATCGAACCCAAGTCTTTCAGATTGCGAGGCGAGCCCGTGCAGAACACGCTGCGAAGGCTCTTTTTTTTCTTTATTGCATGAAAATAGTGCCGAAAAGAAAAGTCTAAGCACTCCTACGCCACAAAACACCAGGCCACCTTACCCCTGCATGACCCCTTCTTCTAAAACATCAAAAGTCTGGGAGGCACAAACATGCATCCAGATAGGGGAACCAGCTAGGCGGCTCTTGCAGGGCACCATATACTCCCCGCATCAAAGCGCATTGTTCACGAAACAAACGGTCGTTGATTTCGGTCGTCGAAAACTTTGTTTCACGCTACGAAGGCTCCTCGCTTCGAACGGAATAAAAGAGGACCTAGTGAGTGCATTGTAGCCTTTGACTTCGTGAAGTGTCTTTGTGTACAGATGTGTATAAGAGTAATTATGAGTATGCGAATTTTGAAGCGCGACCCGATAACAATCGCGTTCTCTATAAAATATTTAAAATGACTGCCATGAGTTGTGGCAAAGCAGCGCTATCTATGTTGTAGAGATGAAAGTAAATGCCAATAGCATCCGCTGAGGTACGACAGATGGTGTTATGACCATGTTCGGTTTGTGTTTGGGCTTATGGAGTTCTACCTTCCAAAGCGACTCAGGCTATGAGGGATTCCGTAGTGGGGGCTTCGATAATTTCGGTGACCTGGGGTTCTTTAACGTGCACTGACATCGCACAAGGGTTGTGGATTTGAATTTGGAGGGCCGGCAGACGAAACCTTTGAAGACGTGAACTGGTCCGAGCGTGGAGCCCGGTGATAAAGCGTCGGTTTCGCCCCTGCAGGCGGCAGCGTAGGTGCAACCCTTCGCTACCTCTTCGGACTTCAGACGGGCAGGCAGCGGCGACCGTACCTGTGTGCGTCATGTTTTGTGCGAGTGTCAACCATTGCGATGTCATGGAACGCGTACCAGCTGAGCGCCTGTGATGTACGGCGTCTATGTGCTGTAGTGGTCAACGAATGCGACGCCAACGGAGACGCAGACCTCTATTACGGCCCTTCTTTCTCTTTTAGTGTGTTATATTGCTTCATGAGAGGTAGATCACTGAGCGGCTCAAGAGCATGTGAGGTGAATGAGAAGGCGCGGCGACCGGCACCCAATAACACTGTCGCGTTCCACTCTTAATGGCGAAGCTTAAGAGTCCTCCATTTTTCTGCCACGTTTTCGGGCGATGTGACTTTTCGTGCCTGTACATTGAGCCTGCATGTAACCTCTTTGTTTGCTTTTGTCTCGTTTCTCAGGTTAATCTCTAGTTTACATGTTTTATGCGGCCGTATGCCACACATGATTTACTTCCACTGGGGCTGCCTGACTTTCTCCCTAGTCCTACTTGTCCAAGCAAGCTGCGCTGTATCTTATAATGCGAATATGAGTTTTTAGTTAGCAACGCTTCTCTCTGTCTAAATTCCTGCGCTCTGAATCGCGCAACAAAATTTATTTTTTTTCGATCGCTGCCTATATATGACAACGGGTTCACGAAAAGGCGAAGTCGAAGTCTAGATAAACTGTCGTTTCCTAACTTTATGGGTGTATGCGTTGAGAAACCTGAGGCGTTTTTATCATGCTTCGTGGTTTGCAAGTTTTAAATATACCACGTTTGCGCAAAACGAAAGGGCATGCTTAGCTAATCTATTCGGTGCCATGGCAGTAAACTTTAACTAAACGCGACAACGGGACTTGGATTTTCTTATAATGTATTACTCAACTGGGGAATAAACTAACTTAGATGCAGCGGACAGATCTAGATGTTTATATTGCGCCAATCTTTCACTCATGACCTCTCACTGAATCCGTGATCCTAGTTATGTGATTTGAGCCTTTTTCTAAACAAACCGGCACGTGCTACATATAGGCTAAGAAGCACCATACGCAGGCTACAAAATTAGACACCTACTGACATTGCAATTCGCCGTGTCAAATTGCAGGCTCAAGTGTGCTTATAACATAAACAAGAATACAAAGTTACAAGGGCTCCACGGCGCTGACTGATGGGCTCAGGTGGCGCTTCAACCAAAGAGGCACGCAGTGTTGTTTTTCTTCAATAGTTTTAGCCCGTTTGGTAGCTTCAACTAAGGGCAACATCCGTAATAATCGTGCAATATATAGCAACCAGGAATTTAGCAGCTGGTGACTCGCCTCGTGGCAATAACAGTTTTCGACTCAAACCTTTTCTCCACTTCTCGAACGTGTCCAGTGACGGCGGCAACCTGCAACGTAGCCGGTGCATGGGGGTCCTTGAGAAGCTGCCAGATATGCGCGTAAGAGACACCACTCCTTCCCCGCATTAGGTACAGCTGGTCGGCGTGCCTCAGCAGATGGCCCTGGCTTGTGACCATGACCCTAGTCTGAAAGGCCATAATTTACTGTCATGTTTATGAGCTGACCAAAAAAAAAAGGCATAAAAGGCCTTTTCTTTTCCGGCTATATGCAATAACATGAGATGAAGAATACAATTTTAGTGTTTATAAAATACGTGGCAACTTCTATTTTCTTTTGAAGCCAAGATTAGAACCAAGAGAACTGCAGCCAATAAACAGATGCCACACAGGGAAGAGCACACGTACACTAGGCTGACTAACCACTGAATTTCGTTGAAACAAACAAGCACCTATATAATGAGAAGACGGTTAAGGTTTGTAGTGACATTCATATTTGCCGCCTTTTGTATCCCTCCTCTCTCTCATTGAAACACTTATGTTTCACCGATCCTAGCCGCTGTGGCTCGGTCAGTGCTAGGCTGCCACCCCGGCCGATTCGCCCTTCAAAGTACATTGAAAATTAAATTGTGAACACGTCGCAATCCTTAGAGTGAGCTACCACCAGAAGTCTCTCCAAACATACTAAATAACTGCCCTTTTCAAACATTACACGAAGTTAAAATTGTCCCAAGGTTCGCTACTACCCTTTTTAGACGGCAATTGTCGATTTATGACATCGTTCTTAAATTGTTTCGCGGAATCTGTGAACTTTTTCGATACTGAGAAAAAATGTTCCCTTGTCAATGGTACGATTTTGGTGGACATGTATAATTTCCTCGCCATTCTTTTTCCTTTGAAAACGGGTCAACTGCAGCCACTTTCTTTGTTACCCAGGTTTAACTTGCAATGATAACACTGCTATCATATTAGCTACAGCAGGGTGAATCAAAAAGTGATGCAGACGAATACTAAAGGGTCGTGCATCGGGAAATTACGCGGGTAAGGAGACAGACTGCACACTCTGGCCATTCCAGAGGTATGAAAATGTATCTAACACACAATAAATGATGCGTGACTCAAAAATAAATTCAGCTTTAACTTCTTTCCAGTGAAAATCATTCATTGGAAAATAGTGAGACTTGTCATCTCCTTTGGGCAATGCCTCAGAAATTGCACCGCGCTGACCCGAACCCCTAAAATAAACCCACTACCAGAGTCAAGTCAACCAGATTACCCCAGACGGCGCCCTCCCGAGAGCAACGTCTTTAAACCCCGCGTTTTCACTGCGATGTACACATAGTCGAAAACTTGAACACCAAGTCGTGCAGATTGCGCAACGCTGACAGCTGATGCCTTGAGAGGACAGAGCTACCATAGCGCGTAACATAGCCCATACACTGCAGCATTCCGCCAGATGTGCGACACGCCCGCGGATGGTGCAGCACAAGCCTAGAAACACTTTGTTGAAGAGTTCACGCTAAATGCGGTTCACTTTGCTCTTCACGGTTGCGGCCCACCTGCGCTAAATTCTCCTCGAGATTCTCGTCGCTTGAGATTCTCAACGAAACACACTACCGCACTGAGCTCGAGTCAGTTTACCAAGAGAAGGCCCTTCATATAACTATTGCTGTCGGCATGGTTTGTGTATTTACAACGAGCACCTTCGTGCCCAGAAATCCGTTCTTGCCAAGAAGTCTCTTGAAGACTCTCGAGGAGACGTGTGGGTCAAGTGCGCTGAGTGGGTCGTCCAGGAGGTAGATGCTACACTGCTGGTACGCCGCCCTTGCAAGGGACACGCGCTGCTTCTGGCCACCGCTGAGGTTGTAGGCCTGCAAGCAGGCCAGAAAACAACATAAAGGTGTTCTATTAGAATACCACTTGTCCTGTGTAGAGTACTATGGTAGAAAACCTTGTTCTAGTAGATGTAGTTCAACACGAAAGCTGGTAGAGACAAACGAAAGATATTCAAGCATCACGCAAAAACTTTCTGCCTCTAAACAACTTGGCGTCAAAGGGCCTTGGCCAGTAATCAAAAGTGCATGGTCTTCCCGTTCTCTTCGCAAGAGTCTTCATGTGTCTTTACACCGCCTTTTCGTTCCTGATCACAGAAGTCCTCTCCACTTCCTTATGCTTGGAATACCTTCCGCGCCATGCTGCTCGCCGCGAAATATGTCTTTAAATTTGCAGCTTCGTTATCCTGCGCAAGACATAGCTGGGATGCTGCAGTCAATTGAACAGATTGCCCGTGACATGGCGAGCTATGCCTACGTGGCCAAGACAGTAGAATGAGGAAAGAATGTATTTTGCGCATTCTTATCTATACCTTGTCTCCGATTTCAGTTAGGTCTCCAGCAGGAAAAGAGGCGATGTCCTTGACCAGATCGCATGCATCCAGCACGCGTCGGTAGAGCACTGGGTCGTAGGGCTTTCCAAACAGCACGTTATCCCGAAGAGACATCTTGAACACACTCGCCACTTGTGGAACGTAGGCTAGGGAGCCCTGCAAGCGGGCGCGAGAACGGGCACAACCTTGTTTTAAATACGGAAAATATAGAGCCTTGCAAAATGCTTGACTAAAGGTTTACATAGCATAGAAAAGTGAGCAGTGCAGTTTTCGATCATGAAGCAGAGAGCAAAATGGTACAATCACGAGGAGAGTAAAAAATTAATGAACTCACCCCGATGCGGAGCGTGCCGTCAACGTGATGCAGATCACCCAGTATGGCAGATAGCAGTGTGGATTTGCCACTGCCTACGAATCCCACCACAGCCACCATTGTTCCGGGCTGCACGTGCAGATCAACGCCCTCCAAACACGGTTTGCACAGCTCATCTGTCATCGTCCGAACAAAGGTGCACTTTTCCAGGATGAGTTCCCCTGCACATTTTCAGAGAAAAAAAGAACTCAAGTATGACAGTGCCTTGCAGTGAGAAAGATGTGCGCCTCGTTCAGTCCCGGAAGCAGCCTCAGCCTTACATCTTCTGGCTATAATGATTCTGCGCATGCATATACTCTACTGCGTCACGATGCACAGTCTATCTCCAAAAGAAACCAGGTGACGTGTTTCGTAACCTTTCATTTACTTTTCTTTTCGCGCGGTCTTGACACCATTTGCGAAAAAACTGGAAAGTTGGGGAAGCAAACAACAAATTACTTCATGGCCGATTTGGACGCGCCGCCGCCGCTAGGAATGCCATAGCCGCCGCATTCAGTTCAAATGTGCAACAAGTACCATCCTCGGGAAGTTCTTCACAAAGCCACCAACTAGCGCCGATGATTCATCGCTCTCCGACATTTGTCGGCTTCGACAGTGGTCCGCTAGATGCCTATGGGCACAGGGACGTTTATGCAAGAAAGTTTCACCGTAGGCATGATTCAACCATTAGAGTGACTTAATGCCCAACGGCCTAGGCCACTGAGAGGAACAGCCAATATCATATGAATAACTAAAACGAAAGAAAAAAACAACCAAATACGACCCTCGGCTGTCAGGACCGTGACGAAAGCGGCATCGTGATGGAAATGTGATCGTTACTCCTCGTCGGCAGAAAAGAGAACCGGCATGGCGCCAACCTGCGCCACTCACGTTCCGCTTCTGGATGGTAAAACATCGGCTGATAGCATATGCAAAATTCAGGGTAGGCTTGGTACTTTTGGAAAAGGCGGTAAGAATAGACGAATATATACCAGCCTCGTTTTGTTATTTTATTCTTATTTTACATCAATATACCAAGTCTTTCTCGGTATGAGGCAGTAATGTTTAAATAGAACCTTGTTGAGGTGCAAAGATTGCTTCTGTGGTGTAGTAATTCCAGCGTTTCCGGACACCAGCAAACCGGTGAATTGTATCAAAATGTAATCAGGCTAACTAAATTTTGATATGATCGTACTCAACCGAAGTCTGCACTGAAGTTCCGCCCATATTCATGACCACTCCCCAGAATAGTTCGCTTGAAGAAATTAATTAATTGAAAAAAGACTTCTTACCTAAACAAGATTATAACCATAACAACAAGAGACAAGCAATTACAAGCTCATCTTGTCCACTGTTGTCACTGGTCATCGGAATAATACAGCGCGCTGCGGTTCATGCTCTATTGTTGCCAACTGCTATTTTAGAAGTTGCATCGTACTATAGCTAGGTTTTCACCGTTACAGATAGGCGCAATGTTACAATTAGTGGTTGCAGCTGGTTGTTAGTAATAGCCACATCACTATTTATATCGAAAACTTGAAAAAATTAAGGGGGCACTTTGTTCACCTAAACTGCAGTGAGGCGAAATCCTTCACGGCGGCGTTGATGCTGGGGTGCGCGGTGAAGATGTTAATTAAGTACACAATTCTTTGTGAATCATAAATACTGCAGACACTGGAGGACGCTTGGAAGGCATTCGTCTGACTCGACGCCTTTCCGCAAACACTTTCCAGCGTCCTAGACGAGGAGAACTACATGCGCGTTTGCAGGAATTAAGGTAGTCGTTAGCAAGTTCGGCTGCGGAACGAAAGGATGGTGGTTAGAATCTCATTGTGCACAAAGATTTCTTTTCTTATCGAGTTGAAGAGCGTAACGGACGGACGCGAGCAGGAGCCATTAAAGGCTTTCGCTTTTATATTTTGGCAGCTGAGCTCGTCGATGAATCACCCCAGGCGCTGGATGTAACGCCAGACGGTCGTCCGGGTGGGGGTATGAGCCATTAAAGGCTTTCTTCTAAATACCTTTGGCGCTTTGGCTTAACAAATTTTGGCCGACACGCACTCCACAGGGACAGCACGCTTCTTCGGCACGCGCATTGCATCCCCCTACCGAACGCCGCAACCGCGACGAACGTGTGACGTGGCATTCTTACTCCCGTGTGGGCTTGGGCAGATATTAGTGTCGAGCTTCCCAGCTCAGGCGAGAAGACAAGGCCACGTGGCACGTGCGCCACCCAGTGGCGTGTGCTGGTGACTTGACGCTGGCTGGAGGCGCGCGAATGACGCAGACTTTGAAAGCAGTGCGATATGGCCAAAATTTGCGGAGCCACAGCGCGAATGTAATAGCGCGTTTGAAATTCCCAAACTCGACATGGCTACTAGCAACAGTCACCTACAATTTAATTGAAACCGGTCGTACTTGGAACTGTCGTATTTAAAAGTTAACTGTCCAAAATTAACGTAATTTCTTATAATTTATTCACCTGTTATTTAATGCCTGATGATCCAGTTGTTTCTATGACGAAGTTACCATATTTATTCCTCCAAAGAACTATTTTAAAATACACGGTGTATGAAAAAACCTCTCTCCGAACTGTCAACTATTCTCTTTTCTGGTCTCATGATCCGCTTTAATAGATGTTAATGTTTCATGTCACTTTTAATTTGCTGTAATTGCAGAGTAAATAGGCAGAAAACCTGCAGCCGGTATGCCTTCATTACTCGCATAATGACGCACTTGACGGAAGAGTTGCAGGCATCTATGTAGAGTAAGAGCACGCAGCTTTAGCATGTGCTCTGTCGCCGTATCCTTCAACACAGAAATTACCCTAAACCTTCTACAGCAATCAACTTCTCTCGTGCACCTTGATTTGGGGCTAAATACGTCACTTACCTCTCCTAGCGAGCTTCTCGCCACCAGAATTGTCGCATTCTTCGTCGGCAGTGCACAGTTCGGAAATCCTTCTAATCGTGGTAGTCATCTGAAAGGCATGCATGTCGAGTTATGCGGTCAGTGAGGCATGCATGTTTTCGAGTTTACGGTCGCTCTAAAAGTTGAGTTGAGGTGTTGAATGCTACAGGTGGGGTTAGCCTTGCTTTATCTGCCGGCAACTGCTCCAACGTAGCGTCCCTTCTGTATTAACAATGTCCTAAAGCCTGTCGCATCTACCCCGCTATGCGCACAGTCTCTTATAATAGCACACATTCTCTCCCGCAGTCACCATCTAGGCATACAATCAATCCACACAGTCCACATCACAGTCCACTCCAGAAGTCACCCTCTATGCACATATTCAGTCACAGTAGAACATAGGCCATTGTAGTGCCACAATCCATACACACATTCACTCACAGTATAACGTAGTCCACTCCGGAAGACACCATCTACGCACACATTCAGTCACAGTAGGCCATAGTCCGTTCCTGCTGTCAGAAGGGAGGCTGCACGCCTTCTTTTAACATTTCTACAGGACACAGATCTTGTTTCTAAATGGTGACAGCAGGCCGCTCAAACTCTCAGCAGTGGCCGAAGAACGGTCGTGCAAAGCGCCGGTAACTTTTAGGAAATTGTGACACCACCATAATATTTACTTGTGGAAAATCTGCCACAATCGTCATGGAGAGCCACCAAGTGTCGCGAGGCCCCACAGGGTGTGTTCTAAAGTAAATGAAAATTGGTATTTGGGGAAAGGAAATGGGTCTCACATATCTCGGCGGACACCTCAACCACGCCGTAAGAGAAGGGATAAAGGAGAGACTGAGAGAAGAAAGGAAGAAAGAGGTGCCGTAGTGGAGGGCTCCGGAATAATTTCCACCAACTGAGGATCTTTAACGTGCACTGTGCAGCTTTTCAGGTTTGAAGTCCGGACCAAAACCACTTGATTCTGAATGTGACGACACTCTCCTGCGCGCCCCCTGTTCCCTTCTCGATTCTCTTCGACCACTCGATACGTGCGCTGTGCAAGGCACGTTTCGAAGACCAGGAGCATTCTCCGGCTCGGACTATTAGCCTTTGTAAATGGATGTAGTACGTTCAGTCGAGAAAAAAATAATATCGACCACGCTTCGACGTCCCAGCTATTGCCTCGCATTGGCAGACATAATTAAAAACGTTTCCTTCCGTTATGTAAAAGAGAACAAGCGGAATTTTCTTGAATCAGTATCAAACAACCGTTAATTCTTGCTTAGTAACACGCTAGAAGAATTTGACCGCCCAAACGTGATTCTTGTTATTGTGATGACCCCCATAATGCGCAGGTCCACACGGGACGGAGAGGCAAAGAGACACCGTATGGCTCAGTTTAAACAAACAGGTATATTCAATAATTACACATGATTAAGATTACACATCAGAGGCTGGGGCGTCCGAGCTTACGTGCCGACGACTTCATGGGGGCGATGGAGTGGCTCCGGAGTTGGGCTCGAGCGGTTGCTGGCAGAAGCTGCACGCCGTCGGGCTTCGGCGCTGAAGGCCCTCTTGGCGAACGATGTCGTCCTGAGCGTGCTTCTTCCGTACTGCTTCTCGATTTTTATATCCTCTTCTCCACACTCCCTAGGGTGAGGACGCCCACGCCGGAGGGGAAGGAGGGGGGGGCTAGGGCTTTCACTTGGGCGCACAAACATACCACCGCACTTATTGTCTCGCCCCCCTCACGTGTTTAGTCCGAGGGAAAGAAGGTTGTCTTCGCGGTAGCGCATGGCGTCGGCTGTGGTACGGCGCGCTCTGGCCCGCTGACAGTTCCCGCGGGTCACCGGCCTCCATTCTTCATCCATCAACTGACACTCGCTCCTCAAGGTAAGGCGCGCTCTGGATCGCTGACAGTTCCCTTGTCCTGGAATGTGCTCGGGAGGGCCGCACCTGGAACCGCCACGCCAATTGGGGAGGATAAAGCCTGTTTCCCCGCGGCGGCGGCGGCGGGTCCGGTTGGGTCCAGTTGGGCTTAAACCCCTTCGTTCTGGTTGTCACTCTCAACGAGCATGGCTGGGTAATGATGATGCCTGTCATCTGGGTCTCCGTCTACGCCGCGCCGTCGAACGTGGAACCTCGTAGCACACACAAGGAATGTACCTCGTAGCACACACAAGGAATGTACCTCGTAGCACACACAAGGAATGTACCTCGTAGCACACAAGGAATGTCACACTCGCTCACCCTACAGAAGAATGTTCTCCGAACATTTGAGTCCCTGCAGCTCCCCTTGTCTTTCTGAATCGCCTCGCACAGTGCGTCCGACAAAACACTTTTCGCTGCACTCAACACCACTGCACAACACCATATGCCTCCGCTGTCATAACTGGCGTCTCCAGGGGCAGCACTGATCTTCTTTTACAGATAAACATGAAACTCAGCACCCAAGCCTCTCCTTTCTAGTCCAAACTGGACGAAATAAATTTACCTCAGTTACAAAGGAGCTCCCACTTCTAGCACGATCACGGCACAGACAAAAATATAGATAACGAAAGGAAGTAGGGCATGTTCTGCATGCGCTCCGCATGCTCTCCTGTGAAGGTGTTACTTAATGACAGAAAGGTTTAACTACTAACTCCGATAACTTAACACATACGCATATAGCAATGTTATGAGCTGCGGCATTACACAATTCTGACCAGTTCACAACTCCGCTCTGTTTACACCATTAGTCCGACTTAGCTTTCCGATTTCGCAGCGGATATCGGCCTTCATGAGTCATACTAAGACAGTCTGTGACCCTTTGTCTGCTTTGGGACTCGCGAGGGCTCGTGGCAGGAGCCTCTCCTGGCGTTATCTGCGCGGCAACCTCGCGCGCTTCTTCTTCTAGCAATGCATGAAGTAAATCCGGTGGCATTCCGGCCGTCACCTCTGGCGCCTGCCGAACAAATGCAGGAGAGGGCGTTTCTTGCGAACTATCTGCGCGCTCCGCTTCACTTCTGTCCCCATCAAAATCCGCGCTTTCCCTTTCCTCATTTCGTGAATACTGAACCGGTGCCGACTTGAGGCGATTTGCGTGTATCCTTATCAAGCGCCGGTTCACGTCTCGGACTCTGAAGTTTACCGGAGAAAGCTTCTCGACAACCTCGCACGGTCCTCTCCACTTCGTCTGGAACTTACGAGCTAGCCCAATCTGCCTTTGGCAGTTTTCAATGTACACGCTGTCCCCCACATTAAACGGCGCGTCTCTAGCACTGCGATCGTGCACCTCCTTCCTGCGCTTCGCCGCTTTCTTTAAGGCCTCCTTTGCGATGTCCCTCGCCACTTGCAAGCGCGATTCTAGCTCCACCTTATAGTCGTCCAGTGAAGCGTATGGGACACGACGGGGGCCCTCTGGCACTTCACTAGGCTGGTCCGGGTCTCGGCCGTAGAGAAGAAAGAATGGCGATTCGCCCGTGCTCTCGTGTGCTGCGGAATTGTAGGCAAACATTGCATACGGGAGCCACAAGTCCCAGTCCCGCTGGTCGCGCGAAACAAAATGCGACAGGAACCCGGCCACGGTTTGGTTCAGTCGCTCCACCGCGCCGTTGCAAGCCGGATGGTACGGTGTTGTCTGCTTCTTAGCGATCTTAAGCAGCTCGCAAACTCTCCTCATTAGCTGCGACACGAAGTTCGTTCCCCGATCTGTCAAGAGTTGCCTCGGGGGTCCATGTCGGAGCACGATCTGTTCGACAAATGCTCTTGCAACCGTGTCTGCCTTCTGATCTGGGAGTGCTACCGCTTCCGCGTATTTTGAAAGGTGATCGACAAATACTAAAATGTACTTGTTTCCGGAAGTGGTCGTGGGCAATGGGCCCATTATGTCCATACCTGTCCGCTCGAAGGGAGCCGAAACCTCAGAGAACGGCTGAATTGGAGCTGGTCTTCGTCCCTTGGGTGTTTTTCTTTCGAGACAGGAATGACACTTCGCACAGTAGTCTCTAACATCCTGTCGCATGCCACTCCAAAAGTACAAACGCTCCACACGCCTGCGTGTCTTCGCTACGCCAAAATGACCGGCGCATGGCGCATCGTGAAACGCGCGAAGAACCCTTTCTGTCCACGACCGAGGTATGACGACTCTCTCCCAAGCGGTTTTCTCTGGTCTCCCTTTCCTGGTTGGCCTCGTGCGCCGACACAGGGTGCCGTCTTTGTCAATGAAATAACCTAGCTGTTCGGGGTGAGACGGTGCGCCCTCTAAGCTTTCGATTATTCGCTTCAGGTCAGGATCTTTGCACTGCTCTGTGCGTAATTCGGCGGGGTCGACTACGGGGACAAACTCATCTATAGCTGCCACGGCAGCTGTGCGGCTGAGTGCATCAGCATTCAGATGTGTCTTTCCTGACTTGTGCTCAACTTCAAAGCAGTATTCCTGCAGGTGTAGATTCCATCTAGCGAGTCGCGAGCTAGGGTCCCTGACACTCATCACCCATTTCAGAGGATGGCAGTCTGTGACTAGCTTGAATTTGCGGCCGTAAAGGTAGCATCTGAAGTGCTTTACTGCCCAGACAACGGCGAGGCACTCCCTTTCCGTAGCTCCGTACTTTTGCTCTGTGGGGCTCAGCTGTCGGCTAGCAAAAGCAACGGGATGTTCTTTGCCCTTGATAACCTGAGATAGCACGGCACCAACTGCGAACTTTGATGCATCTGTGGCCATAACGAAGGGCAAATTAAAATCCAGGTGGCGCAACAGCGGTGCACTCATTAGCTTCCTTTTCAGGGCCCCAAAAGCATTCTCCGCGATTTCTTCCCAGCGAAAGGCGACATTTTTGGCTGTTAAGGCGGTGAGCGGCTTAGCGAGCTTGGCGAACTCCTCTATGTGCCTTCGGTAGTAACCGATCAGGCCGAGAAACTGCCGGACCTGGCGAACGCTAGTCGGGGATGGAAAATCCGAGACACACCTTAGTTTCTCAGGGTCCGGTCGCACGCCGTCAGCTGAAACAACGTGCCCGAGGTATTTCACCTCGTTTTTGAGGAATTGGCACCTAGAGGGCTTCAGCTTGAGACCCGCTCCTCTTAGTCGCACCAAAACCTGCTCAATATCGCGCAAATGGTTCTCAAAACTGTCACTGTATATGATAATGTCATCCATATACACGAAGCACAGCCTCCCCAGAAGACCTGCCAGGATAACATCAGCGGTTCTCTGCCAGACAGCAGGGCTGTTGGCCAGACACATCGGCATTCTTTTCCATTCATAGTGCCCTGAGGGCGTGTTGAATGCCGTTTTCTCGGCATCTGCCGGATCCATTGCTATCTGCCAGAATCCCGCCGCCATGTCCACTACCGTGAAGTACCTGGCAGAGCCCAGCTGAGAAAGCGTCTCCTGTATATTGGGGATGGGGTATGGATCGATGCGAGTTACGGCATTTAGTTTGCGGTAGTCCACTACCAATCGATACGAGCCATCTGGCTTTTCCACCAATAGTGCTGGTGCTCCCCAGGGTGACTTTGAGTGTTCGACAATGCCGCGATCAATCAGGTCCTGCACCTGCCGCTCCATCTCCCCACGTTGGGAGTAAGGAATCCTGTACGCACGCTGGTAAACGGGCGATGAAGTGCCGGTTTCTATCCTGTGCTTTATAACGCCACAGCAGCCCAAATCCAGGTTGGACGCGGCGAATACCTCCGAGTAGTCGTTCAGCAAACCAGCCAGAGCCTCCCTCTCCCTGGAATTTACGTGAGAAAGATCGAATGACACCTTTGGAGCAGCCGGAGGACTAGCATGCTCTACAGTTGCGAGTACCGTATCGGTGGGCTCACGTTTCTCTATCGCAGAGGTGAAGAAAGCCAATGTTTTGTTCTTGGGAAGGCTCAGTGGCTGCTGGCTACAGTTAACCACCCATAGGGGCACTCTGTGGGCGTCATTAACTGTCACGAGGCACGCGGCTGCCTTCAGGCCATTGCTGAGAGAGTCGACCGGCTCAAGCACTCCCACGGCGCCGCTCTCTACATCTGAAGGCACAAACGCGTACAAAATGTGTTCCGACCAAGGAAGGACGACCGCCTCATCGACCAGCCACACCAGTGTGATGACCCCCATAATGCGCAGGTCCACACGGGACGGAGAGGCAAAGAGACACCGTATGGCTCAGTTTAAACAAACAGGTATATTCAATAATTACACATGATTAAGATTACACGTCAGAGGCTGGGGCGTCCGAGTTTACGTGCCGACGACTTCATGGGGGCGATGGAGTGGCTCCGGAGTTGGGCTCGAGCGGTTGCTGGCAGAAGCTGCACGCCGTCGGGCTTCGGCGCTGAAGGCCCTCTTGGCGAACGATGTCGTCCTGAGCGTGCTTCTTCCGTACTGCTTCTCGATTTTTATATCCTCTTCTCCACACTCCCTAGGGTGAGGACGCCCACGCCGGAGGGGAAGGAGGGGGGGGGCTAGGGCTTTCACTTGGGCGCACAAACATACCACCGCACTTATTGTCTCGCCCCCCTCACGTGTTTAGTCCGAGGGAAAGAAGGTTGTCTTCGCGGTAGCGCATAGCGTCGGCTGTGGTACGGCGCGCTCTGGCCCGCTGACAGTTCCCGCGGGTCACCGGCCTCCATTCTTCATCCATCAACTGACACTCGCTCCTCAAGGTAAGGCGCGCTCTGGATCGCTGACAGTTCCCTTGTCCTGGAATGTGCTCGGGAGGGCCGCACCTGGAACCGCCACGCCAATTGGGGAGGATAAAGCCTGTTTCCCCGCGGCGGCGGCGGCGGGTCCGGTTGGGTCCGGTTGGGCTTAAACCCCTTCGTTCTGGTTGTCACTCTCAACGAGCATGGCTGGGTAATTGATGATGCCTGTCATCTGGGTCTCCGTCTACGCCGCGCCGTCGAACGTGGAACCTCGTAGCACACACAAGGAATGTACCTCGTAGCACACACAAGGAATGTACCTCGTAGCACACACAAGGAATGTACCTCGTAGCACACAAGGAATGTCACATTATTATGTCTGTGACTGTACATGCATAGCTAAGAGCAGAGTCCCTTAAAGCTGTGTATGACAGCCGAATGGCCGAATGGTGTATCTGTACGAGCAGCGGAAACAAATCTTCAGTGTTGACAGCATCGGCTGTAATTAAACTCGAGGATGAGATGTTGACTTTGACGTAAACTCACGATCCGCGCGGCTCAAGAAAAAAACCGAAGCGCGGAGGAGATAGACCCGCCTTAATGACAGACGGCCAGTCGGTCTTCAAATGGCCTCGAGAAAAAAGAACAAAACAAGCAAACGGGCGGCTCACGCCCGTCTCCAGGGCGACAGCACGAGGCGCCAATAATCGCGCAGAAGAGCTCCACCTGGTGAGGCGAGCAAGAAGCAAGTCCGAAGCTTGACACCGCGGCGGCAGCGTTCACAGAGTGGCGATACTTTCCGCATCGACGGACTTTATAGTCCCGGCGATTTCGCGCTGTATCAGCGACCGTTCTTCGGCTGCTGTTGATATCTAAGAGCACCCAATCAGGTGGCGCTGAATGGATCCGGTGGAATTAAAGCCAGTGATCAGTGATGCGAAACGCAGAACTGTCTTGGGGATTATTTGCATAAACAATTGCTTCCATTGAAATATATTCCACTTGGGGATTCCCCTGAACTCATTGAAATGGAACTATTCTAAATGCGGAAATAAAATCTTAGGAAGGATTGTCAAGGAACGGTTTTCAACTATAAACGTCCTCAATAACCGTCAACTCGTGATTCTGTAAGTGATTATTCGCATTTTTACTACTGGGCACTCTAAAGGATTCTCGAATGCTCCCCGTATTGTCCCGCACCAACTAAAGCATTACAGTTTGCGCGCTCACATTATCTATCCTAGGCGAGATTGCGTCAAAGAATTGTAAGTAGCGAAAAATAAAAACAATTCAGGAGTGAGCTCGAACAAACATTTCTTTTAATTCATTGTGTAATAGACTTTTCAGCGTAAAAGGACCACCAGGACTGGCGACGAAACACAGCACCAGTCATGGTCTCCTTGATCATAACACCAGTTTTCCCTGTTATTTTGCGCTAAAAAGTCTCACCTGTTGGGTGAAAGACAGAGGAAATTGACACTACTTAATGTTCGATACCTTCATCGCTCTTGCGTCTCGTTGCTGCTTATTCCTATCGTAAATGTCAAATAAGCTTTTTCTAACCAAGTTGTACTCATGGTCCTGAACCGCCACTTGTCTACTGTCCCTGATGTTTTGACTCGACTAGAAAGTGCGAATTTCCTCAAGGGTAGCTTCATAGAAGGGCCTTACCGCAGTTCCCATCCTGATTGTGACTGAGAAGCAGAAGACGATCGTCTCGATCAGCGAAAGCAGGTAAATGGCAGCGAAGGACTCCGCAGCATTCAGCACCCGTCCCGGATTTACGACTCTCAACGTGGCGTACATAACCAGGATCATCTGCAGGAAGCGCATGCACAGCTCGGTGAACATTTTGGGGATAGACACCACCAAAGAGTGACTTCGCTCAGCAATGGCATATCAAGTGACGAGAAGTTCATCAATGGCGTCAATCAATCAGCCATAAATGGCACTAATGATAAAGGTCAGATAACGTATGGAATAGTTATAAGTTGAAGGGTTCGAGGGAAAAAGGTGCTGGTTTGGCTGGTTTCAAAATTGCTTCATTTTCAAGGGCAAAATAAAGTACACGGCAACCTGAGGGCACAAGGCTGCAATATCGTGCGGGCATTCGCCCGAACTGCATAATAAGTAAGGTGCATACTGTGAGCGCCGATGCAACATCTGATATCAATTGGTCGATGCTATTAAGATCAAACAAATATTCCAGGTCTCCTGAATAGTGGGAAGGGAAGATAAAATTTTTGTCCCTAAAACAGAAATTGGTTGCGTATCCTGAGAGATAGTCTCATTGTAACGAGGAAGATTGTTCTCATAATCACGGCGTTTCTTTTTGCACTGAACTGCCCTGTCGCCGAGCATAGTTGGTTTTTCGCCACAAAGATTCTGGAGTCACGTCATAGCCACTTCTATTAGACCTTTAGAATAGGGTGATGCTATGGGTTAGCGCAATGGGGGAATAGAGGAGGACCAGTGCGCAGGCGCCGGACAATAACGCCCTTCCCTTCGGTTATTGTCCTGCGCATGCACACTGGCTCCCCGCTATTATCCTACGCCCCTAACAGATAGCGCCACCATTATCCGAAAGTTCCTGATGCTTGACGGGCCGCTCTGCAATTGTGCAGAAATTACTGCCCCTCAGGGAAGAAGTTCTGCTTCATTATATTAATGCCTACTCAAAGTTTTTTGTACGTCGTCTGGTTTTTCGCCTTAATTACACATTATAAAGACAATGTGATTAATAAAAATCGGAAATTCTGCAAATCAGGAAAGCCTTCATCCGTTTACCATGGCTCCGGAAGCACCGCTGAAAGCGTCCTGGAATGAGTTGAGCATGTTCATGGCGAACACGTCCCTCAGCTCCCGCTCGCGGACGCGCTTGATTCCCTCCAGGTGAGTGCGTTCCCAGGCGTTCATCTTGACCGTGCGAATGGAGCTGAGCACGTCCATGGTGCGGACCACACGTTCGTCGCGGTGCTTGATGTTGCGCCCCTGCAAGACATCAGCTACTGGAACTGTCGCTTCACTGATATCGCCAACGACTCGGGAGTAAGAAAGGACAGGCAGGGAATGCTCCACTCTACTTCCTTAGCTACGCCAGGAGTGCTTCCTTGGGCTGGTGGTGTCGACGTTAACTGCAAATGTTACTCGCGTCACACCGCTCTGGCATTTAAGTGTGACACTGTACGTGCACCAAGTCACGTTCGCACATAACACGTTATTACAACAGGGTCATTGAGTGCTAAGCATTCGTAAGAAGCGTAATAAGGGGGTAATTACTCACTGTCATCCACCCGAACGCAGCCACACGGCTGCAAAAGAAACCTATACAGCTTTCTCAGAAACTTCGCAGTTAAAGAAAAATTCGTCCTGGTCCGGAGTTAACATCCTGGGCCCCGAGCTAGGACGAATTTTTCTTTAAGTGCGAAGTTTCTGAGAAAGCTGTATAGCTTTCTTTTGTAACCGTCTGGCTGCGCTCGGGTGGATGCCAATGAGTAATTACTCCCTTATTACAAACTTAATCCACCTTAGGGGATTCCCCAAAACATTTGACCAACATTGTAAGAACCGTGCAACAATGCCGCGTGGCCACTGCGTGGCCATTAATATGCCATCTGTGTCACTTTTTCTCACGTATAAGCAGCACGGGCAGCGGCTTTTTACCAGCGCTGTCCCGTACTAGCGACCTGATCTATCTTCCCGTAACCCAAGCTTTTTTGGTTTTTAATAAGCGTTCTCACCGTCACCATCATTTTCATCTGTGGTTTGCACGTCGTGTAAAGACCTGTTCTAGTTTTTCCCTCTTGTAGAAGCCATGGTCCCACTCGGCCGTGGCAGCATCTTTTCAATTGGCCTAATTCGTAGAGACATCTTACTGAGCGTGTGTAGCATTGGGCTAACCAAGCGTGCATCAGTCGAGATGTAAAAAGTGAAACAGACTTTACTTTGGCCCCGTGAAAAATGAAAAAAGAGGGATAGCATGCGTCAGTAATTTCAACTTAAAGTGGGGCATAGGCACTAAAGGGCTTTTATAGCATCACTTCACACAATCCCCTGCCCGTCGCATCAAAATTTAAGGGTTCCCCGTACCGGTGACTCATATATAGACGGCGAGCAATTAGAAAAACCACGAGCTCATCCAGGGCATGTCGGTGAGCGCGTTCAATTCACGAGGCTATCGCAACCACTATGTATAGTCGTAAAGTCGCAGAAATTCAGGGCCGGCATGAAAAACCGCTTTTATGCACTTAATTATTTCTTTATCTATTTATTTATTCATGACATGTATTGTCATTTGGCAATACAGTAGAGGGATTTAATTAAAAAAAATGCAGAGTATTTGCACACTCAAAGGGTTGTGAAAAGCGTCAACGGATGTAGTTTGTGCAAATTTATGCGGAAAAAGATTCTAGGCGCAAGCTATCTGAACGAAAAAATAAGGAAAACGTCACCTTTAAAAGCAACTTCCTTCACTTTCAAAGCGTGACCTTTTTGTTCGGGATAAATAGGGACTAGCGGCAGTTTGCGTATGATATATGCCGTAAAGTTATTTTTCGGAAACGTGACGTCCGCAAACAGAATAAAAATGCATTCCATTCTATTTGAGGAATTAATGTTGCGGAAATTCAGTACGCAGAGGAGCTTTTATTCTAGCATAAAATTATTCCGCCTCAAAATAGCCAACCATTCAAAACAAAAACTGGGTTGGCTTCTCGAATGTAGGCTTCTTTGCGAGAAAAGGTTTTTTCGTCAGCTTGCAAGAACTTGAAAAGGCCACGCACCACCACGTGTACTTTCAGTGAAGAGATGAAAGTAGGCATCTTTTATTTTATTTTAAATTTTAGGTTTATTACTAAACCTACCTTGCAGGACACATTATCGTTGCTCGTAGAAGTTTGCAAGCGTATTGAAAAGCTTTGGAAAGTAATTTCTCGCTGCTACACCAAAATGCGTTTGCAAGTGTTGGAAAATGATAGTGCCTAGTCGCTATATGAATTAAGTTGCCACGCGGAGCTTTAATGAAATTGAGGGCAAATAGTAAAGAATGGCTGCTTCACTAAACGATATAACTAATCAATACATCATCATCGTCAGCCTGAAAACCTTCGAAGGAAAGACCACTCCCATATCTTCAATTACACAACAGCAACCACCTTCTCCACTCTAACATCCTATTCTCACCTGGCTGTGTCACCCCCTGACGACACCCGCTACGCTCTTCCTGTCTTGGAATTCACTCCGTTTCCTTACGCGACCACCGGTTATGTTTTATTCGCATTACATGCCTGCCCATGCACATTTCTTCGTTCTGAGTTGTACTAGGGTATCGCCGACTCGCGTTTGTTCCATAACCCACCCTCCCCTATTCACGCCTAGTAACGTTACAACTCTAATTTTCCTTTCCACAGCTAAATGCGCTGTTCTCGTTTCGTGCTCTACCCGTTTCGTTAGCGTCCGGATTTCTGTCCCATAGGTTTGCATCATTGCATACAACTGTGGCGTAAGTTCCTGTTGAGGCATATGGTTAAAAGCCTCTATCACCATCTCATAGCCCCTGCCAGATGCACATCATTCCATTCTTACTCTCCTCGCTATTTCAGTCTCGTGGTTCACATCTGTGGTCACTTGCTGCCGTAAGTACTGCCTTCGTCAACAATATACAGTCCATGCCGTTTGCCTCTAAGCCACGTTGTGCACACATCCGTGGAAGCCCTAACTTCTGGAAGGAAGAGGGCTACAGTTCATCTCAACTGCAATAGATTATGACACTCCCAGTGCACAACTAGATGCACAACAAGGCACAGAATCAGACCCTGCGGCCTGTATTCTTTTGCAAAAGGCTGTACATGTATAAGATTTTGACTTCCAATGCCTTCTGCTCAATGTAAATTGTTTCGAGACTGTTGAATATCACCTTCGGTTTGTTCGTGTTAATGTTTAGACACACCATGCCGCTTTGCCGGTCTAGGTGCTGGATCATGCTTCTCATTTCGAACTCTGGGTTACTGAACGAGTCAATGTCATCAGAAAATCGCAGATTGCTAAGGTGTTGTTCCTTAGCTTTTATCCTTGAAAAACACATGAGGATTGGGATGTTGCACTTACCGAATTATTGACCGACAAACGCTACTTCCTCATGAAAACGTATTTCATATTTTAAACTTCCCTTATAGAACAGAGAAGACCTGCAATGCCTTGATATAGCCTCCCTTTGCCTACTTCCGATCACTTCAAGCATCTCAATTTCACCTTACCGAAATTGCACCAATTAGTGCACCTAAATACCCCCGAAAGCGTAAGATTGGACCGCCATCGCCGCAGCTCAGTTGATAGCGCACCGGACGCGAAATTCGGACGTCGTGGGTTCGGATCCCACCGGCGGCATGTCGTTGTTTTTTCTTCTGCTTTTAATAATCTGCCATTGATGAAAACTACGAAGTTAAGAAAGGAACAATTCTCTATGCTCCTTGGTTTCGCTGACTATCAGCTCCCGCCAAATCTTGTTTTGGTTGGCTTCTTGCCTTGTTCGTACTTCTTGGGTTGTTTCCCTTGTGCCGTTGCCCGCACTGTTAAACAGTCTTCTGGTTAACAGCCATGCCTTCCGTCCTCCTCTTTATTTCTGTCTGTTAAACGGTACTGTCGGAGGAAGTGAGCATTTTCTGAGCATTCTTCAACTCATCCTGAGTTCTATTGTTACAGTAATACTATCTGATAGTCCTCATTCCGCGTGCCCCCCCAAATGTGATAGAATCAGAGATACCTGCAGGCGCACGTGAAGCGGGTAGAGAGCTCCTGAGATCAGCGTGACGAGCGCGGGCCAGGCGGCTGAACAGAGCGCCGGCGCGGGACCCACTCTGCGTGCCAACATGTACACGGCCACGGGCACCAGGGCCAAACCGCAGATGGGCGGAGCGAGAAGCTGCGCCGCCAGCGACAGCATCGGGCAGTCCACGCTCAGCACTGAGGCCACCTTGGACGTCGTGTGAGCAGCGCGAGACGACGGAGTGAAGCGCAGTGCCTGAGCGAAGTCAAGGAAAGAGGAGTCTGAAGGCCACAGAGTGCAAAGGGGAAGGCTGGTTTTCCTTTATAACATCAGTGCTCGGCAGCCTAAGGTACATGACAGAATTTAAAATTGTCCATGCTGCAAGTCGTACAAAATGCGAAGGTAGTCCTTGCAAGATCTTGTGGCCGGAACAGCGCATCACGAGACCTGCCACAAGATCATGCATGCAGATCATGCACTTCCTGCCACAAGATCATGCACCAACCAGCCAAACTTTTCACCCTGCTAAAGTCCTTGCAAGGTTTGCAGTAGACTAACATCGTTGCCACTTCTAGTTTCTTAATAGCTACTCCTCGCACTACTGTCTGTGCTTATCCGTGTTAGTTGGCTGAGCGAATGCTGCGTTGAAGCAGGCGTCCATGCTACACACACAGGTAGGCACAATATGCTTCCACAACGAATATTTCAAAAAGCTGCCTTCTCATTTGAAACAGCTCTCTACCTCGCATTACGATTGTACAGAGGTGTGTCAAAGACTTGTCAACAATCGCCTAAAACGATTGGAAAGCCTAGTTTGGCATAGTGTCGTGCTAATACATGGAAATAATATCGTTGTCAAGCCCCCATTGACGCTCGCCTTTCAAGCATTGTGCGCGTTTCCTACACTTCCATCAGCTCCAGTTGTCGTCCAGTAAGGCTACACATTTTGCTTGCTTTCCCTGGCTTGGCACGCATCAAGTTTCTTGTTTTCATTTGATAAAATTCCTCGGCCTTTCCGACCATCATCGCAACGAAGACCTTAGAGGTATTGCTATTTAGCATACAGCAACACACGTTGTTGGGCTAGTTTGTGCATTGTATTCAGAAAAAAAATAAACGAGCCAAAAGACGCACACAGGAAAACTGAGAAGAAAATAGGAAATAGGCTGGACTACCAGCTGATTATTCGAAAGTTCGGGGGTAAAATATACACAAAGCACTCAGTCACATGACCATCTCACAATCGCGATGACATCAACCTTCCATCGTGGAAACATCCTATCTTCTCAGTTTTCTTGTGTGCATCTATTAGGTGGTTTATTTTATCTATATAGCATGTCTCTGCCATAAGAAACCTCTTGCTGCTGGCTCATCCTGCATAACAGAACCGGACAAGGTGCATTCCAATATGATGCACCCTGTAACACACCTAAGGCACTACTTTGATAGTACTCGCTTCCCGTTTCAGCTAGCACCATTTTCACTCTTTCCACTTTTTCCTTGATTCAAAGTAGCTGCATCATCTTGCCGTAATCCCCATTCCTTATAATGTTATATCATTTCAGAACTTGCGCCCCTTCTGACATGACAGTCGGAAGAAAATTGCTATCGTGCAACCAATAAATAAAAAAATAAATAAAAGAGGTCAACAGGGCCGAAAGAAAGCAGCGCTACAGCTCACCCTTCTGAAGATAGCACCCTGCGTGAGGATCAACAGGCGCTCGTTCAACTGCAGTCCATAGTGGCTGAACACGCATACGAACACAGCTTCGCCCACGCAAGTGGCAGCGAAAAGGAATATCATGGAAGCCATGTCCGACGTGCCGGTGATAAGGCTCCTGCAAAAGTTAGAGCAGAGACATATTTCACCAGACGGAGCGGTCTTCAGCGACTTCTGGGTCGGAAATCACTGCCTATGGCCCTAGCTGTTCCGATACGTAAAGAAACAAGCATTGTTTCAGTGCACTAGCACTTCCACTCCGTCAAAAAATTTTCTCTTTTTCTGTCTCAAGCCACTTCTGCCCCACCTACCACGGTGGGGAAGTGGGAATCTTCCCACCGATGTACCATTGTCAATATGTCGGCCTGGTTCCTTGGGCGGACTGGAAGAGTTGGGTGCCAACCGCCTGGGTGGAAGGTGGAGCCACCTAGGTCACGTGACCGTGTGACGTGATCCCAAATAGTACACCAGATTGTGAAAAAACTGCCCACCGTGGCAGGTGGCAGATCTATCAATGATTAGTCGCGAGAGGCTTCTCCGGGACACCAACCTGGGTCGCACAAGCCCCACCGATGGCACCACCTGCCATCGCAGGGCAGTGGGACGTCGCTTGACCGCGGTACCACTGCGCCAGAAGTGGTATGAAGATCCCCACTGATCTATGAATGCAAATTGTGTAATCACTTCTACTGGAGAAAAAAGACTAAGATGATGCAATATCACGCGAACTTGCAGAGTATGATGTATCAACCAAGGTAAGCCGGTTAAAACCATGCAGAACCAAAGAAAGCCAGCATAAACTATGCAAAGCTAAGGCGTACCACGCTAGCCCACAATAATACGTGATTTGCTTCAAGCTAAACCTCCAGCGGTTTTTTGTTTTTATTTCCGGCATTCGACCTTTATTCCGACTCCGAAAAACATCGAGCGCATTTGACCATCCATGAAAATGCAGTTGATCAAAGACGTCTAAAACTTTTCTTTACGCTAGGGAATGTAAAATCGAATCACGTCGTAGCCTCCAGCTTGTGACGTCATGGTGTCGTTAGGATTAACCCTTTAAGGCGTTTTGCACACACCTGCGGATGAAGAGAACTCGGTAGCCTCATCTAAAAGTAGGCTGCACCTAGTATTGATTGTTTTGTTTCAAGGGAATATAGCATGTTCCATGTCACAAATAAGACGCCGTATTATACCACGTAGCGAATGCAGTACACGGTATCACGAAACGGTGAGCTGGGTAGCACGCTGTCTTTCGTTTTTGTGCAGACAGGTTTTCGCACAAGTAATTCCAGCAATCCTTTCCCCCGATTTCGAGCACGATGTGCAACTTCGAAAGAGAACAGAATGCCACGACCTTTCAGGTGTTCATCAATCAAGTCTTGACGTTCGCGTTGCTATTTCTATCATTTATGAAATTTTGTACGAAATTTTAGACACTGCGTAAAAAGTTGACTGCTAGCTTTTTTTGCTGGAAAACTAGCAACTGTTTTCCTTGAGGCCGGAATATGTTGTTGAGGGGGAAAATATTTGTTTTGCATGAAAATAAAAAATGTCGCGGGAAAGGTTTGAAAAAATTGCCTCCAATCTATTTTGTTAAACTAAATTTGATGTAGGTGCCCAAGCACAGCATTTATGCACCATTCGTACAGGTTACTTGTTACAGACAATGAAAGCTTCAGCTTGCGAGACGCGGTTTCGGCCCTTCCACATAACTGCAGCTGCCATGGAACCGGTTCTCCTTTTTAGCAGGACGGCACCACGATTCACCGAGACACGTAACCGCCTTTTCGCTAGTCACCCACCTATTGCGTGAGCACGAAACGGAAAGGAGATTTCCCGCTCTTATTTCGACACCGGCAAACCATCACCTGTCACCCTCTGTTCATCTTGCCTCCCTTGCTTGCTTTCCCTCTCCAGTGGAGAGGGTAATTAACCTTACTCCAGTTCTCCTTTTGCCAACCGCGACAGCTGGCGGAGGGAGGCCTCACCAGAGCACATACAGTTAAAACTCTATTCAACGAAGTGCAGAGCAGCCACTATTTTTTCTTTATACCGGGAAATTTGCACGATCCAGGAAAGAATTTTTGCGCCCATCCAAATCTAAAATCGTAACGTAGAGGCACCATGCAGAAAGCCACCGTGGCATCGTATTTTACAAAAACCCACGCCTGCGCGCATGAGCGTATGAAAAGTCCGCGAAGGCAGTTCGAATCGCTTGAACGTCTCGTAAAATAAATATGAATCCACGGTGGGAAGCGCCTCCGACTGCTGGGTCCTTGGTTCCTACTCTAAGCTTCTCCTCTCCCTTTCGCCTATGAAACATGCGCGCGTACACTGTAAACTAGAGAAGTAGATGGAGAGTGATGTCAAATTCAACGACTCCTGTCGCACAGCAATGGGAACACTCACTCGAGCACCAGCGTCCTGGCGAGGATGCAGCCTGAGTAGGTCATGTCCGCTGCGAGAGTCCAGAAGACCTCAAGCCACATGGTACGCAGCAGGGCCCAGATGAACAAGCGCTTTTTCTTCGCCTTACTATGCCGGCTGCTGGAAGAGGAGCAACACGAGCAGGAGGCAAAATCGTGTTCAGCGTGTAAAAAGTTAGCAAAACGACACACATTGAAACAGCTGATCCGTCAGGAAAGGCTCATGTAGTTTCTTTCCAACTGCTCTTGTTCTCCAGTGAGGTTCATCCTGGTGTATCTGCTTAGAATTAGAGAATAACTATCACTCTTTATTATTCTCCTAAAAAAAACGAACATATGTGACCACACAGAGCGCTCACAAAGCAGCCAAGACCTGAGTTGATATATTTCAACAGTTGCTTCCTTCAAACTTTGACGCGGGGCGTTCGCGCAGTGACGTTAATCCAGAAGCAAGCGCCGCGTCACAACTGGAAGGTTGTCGCTCTTCTGGGGTTTGAACGACGCGCTGAAGGGGGCTATATTGACAGGAATTGTAAGAAGAACAATCGCATAACTTCTACGTCTCTTTTATTATATGAACAACTGTGTGTTCCAACATGCCACGGCGATATGAAGACCTCAAAATCATTCCATTTCTGCGTGAGGCAGCCGTACTTCACTTTCCTCAATAATGATAAAAAGGTTCAGCTTTTATTTACAACAGTACTGGGGCTCCAGCCGGAGCAGCTGTTTATATGAATGATGATGATCACCACCCAATGACACTACGGCAGCTTTGTCAATGAGGGCCATAGAAAAGCTTTTAGTGTGAGCTAGAATATTCGCTTACAATGTAAGAGCAGAGTAGAGAATTATCCGCACTTTGTGAAAATAGGATGGTTTCATTAGAATACGGCCCACTAAAATATTAGGTACAGCGTACAGGGTGCATCCATAGTTCTACGTTCGAGGCCAGCGAGGCAAGTCAAGTCACCTCAGTATTAAAAACACTTCATTGAGAAGATATACGGTGAGAAAGAACAAAAAAGCAGTAAAAAAGAAGAAAAATCATACAATTTCAGGTGAATTTTTAATGTTTTTGTTTGAAATTTCTTAAAATAAGTTTAAAACCGCTGGCATTGACTCCGTCGAATTAAAGGTAGCGCAGAATAATCGGCATGAGAGTAATAATAATTGGTTTTTGGGGGAAAGGAAATGGCGCAGTATATGTCTCATTTATCGTTGGACACCTGAAGCGCGCCGTAAGGGAAGGGATAAAGGAGGGAGTGAAAGAAGAAAGGAAGAAAGAGGTGCCGTAGTGGAGGGCTCCGGAATAATTTCGACCACCTGGGGATCTTTAACGTGCACTGACATCGCACAGCACACGGGCGCCTTAGCGTTTTTCCTCCATAAAAACGCAGCCGCCGCGGTCGGGTTCGAACCCGGGAAATCCAGATCAGTAGTCGAGCGCCCTAACCACTGAGCCACCGCGGCGGGGCCCGCATGAGAGAGCTGTTTCATAATTCTGCCCGTCCTGGTTGACATATAACCAAACTGAATTTTAGCTCACCGAAGAGTTTTAGATTACAAATAAACTTTCAAATTGTCCCCGCAGGCAAGCCTAGCAAAAGCCCGGCTACCCATATTCGGTAAACTAGCCGGCATCCTTAGTCCGTGACAAGAGGGGCTGTAACGAAGGCCGCGTCCATTAAGAGGTTTCATTGCTCTAGCCATTCCCTAGACCCATAGCGCCGAGTACTTGCATTCTATCTCTTTCGCCTCTTTTCAATCACACCATGTCCTGCCTCACGACGCGCTTCTGGTGTCCATTAACAGTAACACAGCTACCAGCTTTTTTATTTTTATAGGAACGCAAGCCTTTTCCTCTACCATGGTCAGTAACGAAGTGTCATAGAGAACCCGACTGCATAAATAGCAAAGCTTAAGAAAATTTGCTTCAGCGGGCGAGACTAAAGAAACTGGTGGCGCATAATGTATGAAAGCGGGTACGTTTTATGGCGACTACTGCTGCTGCAACAAACCTGATGCCCTGTCCAACGATGAATTGCTATGTACAGTAGGTCGGGACATATACAGTGTGTTGTGCGCACAAGTGAATCTTCCTGAATAGCTTTGCAGCTAGCCAGGCCTTGCTTATACCGCACTGCGTTCGTTCATAGAATGCGGAAGACGAAACTCCGGAAAAAAGTCGGAACGTGCAAGACCTCAAGGTTTCTTTATATTGTCGTCCTTAAATGTTTGACCAAATAAATACGTCGTCATAATGGTTAAGGTCTTTGATCAGATTGTTGTCGCTTGCCACGTAAACACGACAAAAACAAAAATCTGCATAAAGCGAACAAGTAATAAGAACTGTTCCTAGTCGCAGCGCTGGTGAAATTGTGAAGTAATAAGAATATTTTGAACAGGTAGCTCTAGGATCAAACGTAATCACTAATACGCAGAATTTCTTTATTTCTTGCAGTTTTAAAATTATTGGTATCGCGTTTTTTAGACACAAATTAATTCTGTAGTTAAGCTCGGTTACTCTATTTGTGCCTGAACGCTGAACTAGGAGTAAACTAAAGAGGCAAACAAAATTAGTTCTAACCTAGTTATGCAAGAATTACGTCAACAAATGCACAAAACATCCTAACGAGAAAGATACACATTTGTCCGCCCCACGCTAAATTGAAATTCTTGCTTACATGTAACACAAAATAATCTGCATTTAGGGACGATAATTCTGAATCCACGCACCTTTTTGGAGCGTAGCTGTAAACCTTGCTCACAAGCGGAGCGGTGATCATCCTCATGCTGGTTCTGGGAAAGTCTTTCAAAACTGCCGATGAAGTTAGCAGGCTCTGTAGATTTCTGGAACGAAAGGAAAATTATCCCTGCTTATGTACCTATAAACTGGCGGCACGATCTCTGCACTAGTGATGGCTTCATATTGTTGCAAACTGGGAAACGTGTTCAACGTAATAAACATTGTACGCGGAACAGTGTAATGCGCCAAATGCCTTTCTGTTTAACGTTATTTGTTAGACGCTTTTGACACAAAGCATCATACTGCATGCTAAATCCCATTACGTGTGGGTCGGCTAATGGCGTAAGCTTACGGACATATCGCTTCAGGAACACCAGGCTTACCCGCCCCGACTGGCTCCCTTGTTTCATGGTATGACACCCAAGAGCGCGGTACCCGAAACTGCCTAAATGAAACTGCATCCTGCGACTGACAGCAGCAATCTTCGCAGGCTGCCTACACAGAAAGAAATGTGTTCGTGCACGCAGCAGTGCCGTACAGCGTGGACCTAGCCGTTGTCCACTACACGGACACAGAGACACAAGGATAAGCACTACGAGTGATTTATTCATTGAAAACTGCATGCGCTTTATGGCCATCCTCAAGCACTGTTATGACCACAGCAGTAGTACTTGACAATGGTCATAAAGCGCATGCTATGACGAGGGCGGCGCTGGTCAACACGCTCAAGGTTCGGTTACAGTACACATAAATACCCCCCTAAGCAGAAGACTGTAAAGCCGTCGCCGTAGCTCAGATGTTAGAGCACCGGACGCGAAATTCGGAGGTTGTAGATTAGGATCCCACCGGCGGCATGTGGTTGTTTTTCTTCATTCTAATCAATGATCTTTAAATAATTACCCTATTAATCTGCCATTGATGAAAATCACAAATTGAGAAAAGAACTTTTATGCTCCTTGGTTTACGCTAATGTTGGCTTTCGTCATGCAGAAAGTAGAAAGCTCTTAAGGGTCCTTTGTAAAAAGTTGAACGCCCCGAAATTTTGCACTGGTGTCCGGGAGTGGCTGCACTCCAAGCAGTAAAACCGAGCGCACATAGGTGATGGTGAGGGCAAGTAAACATAACTCTCGGCAACCACACCAGCGGCAGAGCACGTCAGACAGAAAAGATCTTATACTTGAGGCTCCGTGTGCGCAAGCATATTCGGCGTGCCGTTCATTTTTTAAACACTGCCGTCGAGTATGCGGCAAAAGATCCTTGCGAAAAGCTGGTGCGCAGGAGAACAATGCGCTGTTTTCGGGCATACGACCTGACATTTGTATCCACCCTGAATGTGTAATACCGCAGGGTAGAAAAAAAAACATAAGTAATTCGCTGCCAGGTGGTCCTGTGAACCAATAGCACAAATGATACTAGCGCTTAGGCAAGCATACCATAACCGGAAGACTAGGATTTATCTGTACAGCTACCCAATTCAATACGATTTTCTATTCGCTGCATCTCAGTTTGTCAAATGGGACATGGCACTATAAAACCAAGTGCTTTTCTGTCCTAGAGCCTTGGCACTATAAAACCAAGTCCTTTTCTGTCCTAGAGCCTTGGCGAACCTCACGAAAGGCCATCAGTTAGCATTTTGATATAAGATTCTACGCTAAAGTTTTCAGCGCATTGTCTCCTTCCGGTGTTGTGTAGCCACCAAGAAAAGAATAGGACTTTACGGAACGTACTACTGTGTGTACCGAATCCCTTGTGGCTTCGCGATTCTTTCCAATGGACGCCCCTCTCTTCCGCAGGCAGAGAAATTTCCTGTGTCAAACATTACTACTGCTGGAAACCAGAAAACAGTTTTCTATAGTTATAATTCGTCAAGATGGTATGGGTCCATTTTCAGATTCTTGAAACGCGACAAAGACACAGACAAAGACAACACAGAAGCGCTACTTGGAACTGGCTTATTTCCAAAAACTAGACGAGTGCAAGGGCTTAAGGAATAAACGCAGCAAATGAAAATATAGAAAGAAGGAAGCCCAAACGAAGAAAGCAGGATGTGTACAGTCAGCTTCACGTAGCATCCAGGTTCGCCATTTGTTTTGTAGCGATAGCTACATTACGGTAGCATTCCGAGCCTTCGGCGTGGCGGCGCCGTGGCGGTGGCGGCACCGCCACACTGTAACGTGGTCGGTCACGTGGTGCGGAGCAGCTGCCGGCGGCGCGGCGCCGTGGCTGATCACGAGGTTGGTCACGTGTTTGGTCACGTGACCAAGTTCCACTCGGCCAGCTGTAGCTATCGCATCACTCCATGCACGTTTAACCAAAGCTAAACCACCGCCAATTTTTTTTAGGGAAATGGCCACACGGCTCTGACTTGTGAAGATGCTCTTTTTTTATGAAACGCTTTCATTATACTATATAAAGAGAGCTTAGTTTTCTGCTTAGTCAGGACAGCCTAACATGGGTTATATTTTCTTGAAATAAAGTGCGTGGCTAAGAGAGAATGGGAGCGCCGGTCTGGTCAATGTATGGTCTGCCACACAGCAAAACAAAACGTACACCACACCGGAGCGACTGTGGACTGACTAGCTCACATATTTCATTCCGCATCCGCTGCTTCCCCGCCGTGCAGGCTCAGCAGCCCTTATTTTCACTGCGTAACACTCGCTATGCAACATCATTTGGTGCGGTAAAAAAAGCCCACGCACACCGTATATTTCCGCAACGTTCTTGAGATTCGACGATACCCATGCACGTAAGGAAGCACTACTGTTGCTTTTCTCTCATTTACATACTTTATTATGGCCTATTTTTCACATTAGAACGGTGTCTGTGCAGCCGGCTACTTTTAATTTCTTGTAGAACGAAAGCTCTGCTCTTCGCACTAAAACTCCCCAGGTCAAGTTTGGTGCGCGTTTCTCCTGGAGCCTGTGGAGCGGAGGTCTGGCCAGTGACGTCATACCACGTGACTCGCTGCGGAGAGGCGCCGCAGCTGCGCTCTCTCTGAGCCTTACCGGTCGTTGGGAGCCCCGCCGCTGCGGTATGTCTATCGGCTAGAGGATACCAGAAGTGCTCAGTCGCATGAGAGTCTGTATGGTGGACGTTGCCATGCATCATCGTTTCCAGGACGACGTCGTTGAGGTTTTGAGATTTGGGATTTTCTTCTATTTGTCAACAAGCTCAGCTTAAACCACTGGGTTATTGGCGTATTCAAGACCATCAAGAAATGCGGCAGAAGGTTAGGTGGGCGGATGAGATTAAGAAGTTTGCAGGCATAGGGTGGGCGCAGCTGGTAAAGAACAGGATTTATTGGAGACATCGAAGATACTCTTTGCCCTGCAGTAGGTGTAGTCCGCAGTAGCAGCAGCAGCAGCAGCAGCAGCAGCTGATGATGATGATAATAATAAACTGCATATTCTAGACCTTAAGTTCTACTTTCAGCCCGGTCATGTCTTATGGCTATACTGGCCTCGGCCGGAAAAGCCTCTCCTGAAGTTCTCCTCGAACGTAAAACAAATCAATCAAAAATATTGCTTGTGTGTTCATTATACCTGGTGTACTTTTCACGTTCAGCTTTCATTTGATGTCAGATAGCTTCTAAGGAAATATAGTAAAGTTAAAGCCGGCCGCCTGCAGAAATATGACTTTTCCTGGGCGTATGAAAAGTTGCCTAGGTGAACCAAAGGCACAAGGACTGAGCGAGACAGGAAAGATCCTACAGACGGAAAAAGAACTCTAGTGCTTCCTTTCATGCATAGGATATCACATGCGCTGAAGACGTTTCGGATAGATATAATGTTCTCGCTGTCTTTTACGGGCCAAATGAACTTGCTTAGTGTGTGTCATCCAATAAAAAAACGTGTCGCCGCGCCTGCACGGCCCGCAAGAAGTGAATACGGAGCAAAAAATGTCACCTAGTCGGTGCACTGAAGCACCGGTTTGGCGTGCTTCCTTTATCATCTGGTCGAGCATAGAATTGCTAACACCGGAAGGTGCATTAATGTGACCCTTAGAGTGCACTTGGCCTCAATAAGATTCGTCGGCGGTGAAAGATTACGTGGCCGAGCACTGTCCATTCCGTAGATGCAACTCATGTTAAGCTAAACAGTTAAACAAGCTTAGGCACAAAGTTAACCTTTCTACAGAGATTGCAGAAGCCTTCATATTCAAAGGAATTTCTTATATTCATAGGTTAGCCTTCTGCGGCCCACTCCTTAGGAGAACTGTGTACATATATGCTGTACAAAGATAACTGAAGACACACTGTTTTTTTGCTTGTTTTTCTCCTTTCTTTGTTATCTTTTGGCGTCCTTTCAGCCTTTAAAAGAGTCTGGAATTTGTAAAACGAACTTCAGCTACGAGTAGTGCTTCTGTGTCGTCGTCTTTCATTGTCCATGCGGCGCTTCAAGCATCACAGATTAAAGCAACATTTTTGCACATATTGAACGCTGTGATTTTATTGTTACCTTTATATCTCTTGCTGTGACTTTAAGTATGTTCAAGCAATATATTATCAAAATCAATAATCACAGTGGCTGCTTTTCTGCATTTAAAACAAGAACACCTGTTTTCTAGAAAGTAAGTGGATTAAAGAGTAGGAATTAAATCATTCATTACCTTACTGGTATGCAACTCATTGGAAGTGATTGCGAAAGGTTTGCCTAAAGATACAACGCGTCATTTTTGTTGTGAATAAACTGCCCTACTTGCATTTTTTTGTGAATCCAAATGCTCTAGTTTTTTTTCTTAATCTTAGTAATCTACTCTTTCTGTGCGTTTTATTTATTTATTTATTTATTTATTTATTTATTTATTTATTTATTTATTTATTTATTTATTTATGCATACTGCTAATCCCATTTGGGATTGTTGCAGGAGGGCAAAATAGGGTTAGTAATAACAGTTCGAAAAATACATCATTTTGGTGAAGATGGTAAAATAGACAACTAATAGTAAGGGTAAAGCAAAGGCACTGGAATTAGCTATGGAAATACAACCAAAAATACAACAACGCTGAATAACAATACAACGAACTGTATCATAACCATATCGAAACAAGGCAAATTAATCTCACAATAGGCGTCATGACAGAAGTTACATCGCAATGTTCCGAAAACAATACTGGTAGTCTGTGTATACCTGAACAAAGTTAACATTAAAAAGGCACACAGAATAGGAAGCAATATTAGCAACACAGAAAACACACACAATATTAGCAACACAGAAAAAAACACAAACATTAACCCTGCTAGATAAGTTTTGTAAAGACATTGCCATTAATTTTTGAGCATTATACGTACTTCGCTTTATCTTAAGCATCAAAAATCAAATTTATGACTATGAAGCAATGCGAACTTTTTAGCAAACAGGCATAGGAGGCTCTTTGAACCTCAATGATAAAGAAATGTCTCGTTTAAAAGGAGGTCTTTCAGCCTGAGAACTCCCATATAGGCTGGCTCATTCTATTCACGTATTTCTCAAGTAATATTCATTGTGTTGGTGCCAGTGGCGCGATTTTCTATTAGTTTAGACAACACACTTAAGATAATGGATGAATAGGAAAAGAAGGACGAGACAAAATATGCTCTCCTTACAGCCTAACAATGCCGGTAATTTCTAAGTACAGAAACGTTACAATGTCCAAAATGCATGCGACCCTTTTTAATTGGCTTTGATAGCTAATAAAGCAGCCCGTTCGTGTCCCATGGCACGTGGGAGTGGTTCCTGAGAGCAGCAGCTTTAATAAAGAAAAACAAAATGTTCAGGAAAACAGCATGCTCTGCGTTTCCGGAGTAGATAGTATTCAAAGGACTTCGCCAGTGTTTTTGGTCCAGGCTTTCCTGTTTTCCAGGTTTTACGCAGCTGCATGTGGCTGCCGATGACGTCATTCCTAGCATACGTATATTTCTAGCGTCATACACCCTTGATCTAGAAAAACAGGGCCAGCACAGCTCACGTGCTGAGGTTGGTGTCTCCTGGCGGCTTTCGCATATTGCGCTGTAAAACCGTTTTTTTTTTCTCTCCAAAGTGGTTGTACTTTGCTTCAAACAACTTTAAATCACCTTTAGCCTGAACAAAAGCAAAGAAAAAAAGAGAATATTTGCCTGCGCCAGTTCTGCGGGACCTGCGATAACAACGGTTTGTGCATCGTCTCGAATCCGTGGAATATTGTCGCCTTGCTCTTATCAGTACGATTACTCCATGCAACTTTGTGCGATTCCTTGAGGAACCCGTTGAGGCGTTATCCCTTGACTTGTGTTACAGTACGCAAACTTCGGAGCCAGGATTGAAACGTGCTCCGGTGGGAACAGATGCGTTCTGCCGTCAGGTACTTCAGGCTACTACGTCATTGCTGCAGCCAAACACCACTTGACAGTCTGTCGAGCCGTCATCTCGATGTCATCGTCCTCAAGAACTTCCCGCGTTCTCGCCCCCGCCAAAACGCCACATTGGCCTCCTTGTGTTACGGTAAAAAAGTCTGGGTTTTGATTAGGCGCCCACTATTTTTGAATGAGACCGAGTACTATAACAAACCGAGTACAGGTTTGCAATTTACTTTATTCTCACTTTGTTATGACAGAGCGCCGCAAGAAAAACTCGTTATAAAAAAAAAGATGTCGCACCTATAAAGTGGCCATTGGCAGCAACCTGAAGTTGCCTACGTGGAAACATTACCTAGTTCTATTTGCAAAAAGGCATCTTGCGCAGAAAATTGCTTTTGTAAAATTATAAAAGCCAAGGAAGCAAATATAAGTTCGCCGCAGCCGTATTCAGGAAAAAAACTGAGGCCCAATTAATGTTTTTCTTTTTGTTGTTGTTTTAACGAGTCCCTCAGGATTGGTCATACTGCCATTCAAGTCCAGCTGATAATAATAGAGGTCTTTGATTGGTGACGATACGAGTTCGAGTAGAGTGGCGAAAACACAATTATCTTTTTAAATTTTTTCAAGTGTAAATATATCTCTTCCAGCCGGGTAAATTAGAGGTGTGTGAACATTCGAAAATCACGAACACCAAATCGAATATCCTCGTATTCGATTATTCGATCGACTCAAATAGTGTATGTCCAGATTATTCGAAACAATATTATCGAAAATATTCCAGAACTTAAAGTTTTCGAATATTTTTAGAACAATTGTTAAAATAGGACCTGCCGTAATTTTTTTCCGCGCCTATTCCAAAAAAGGCGCCATACAAACCACATTATCATGCTGCTGCGATCGGTAAGCAGGGGTTGGCAGATGCAGCGCCACAGTGCGGTCCATTCACGTGGCGGCGTTCGTAATCCTCATACATGGCCTCAAAGATTGGACGACTCGGCAGTGCCCAGGCAGGTTCAGCAAAACCGGCACTGATGCCTGATCTGGGAGACCACGCCTCATACTTAACCTTTCGCCCGTCTCATGCACTGAGATGTGACATCAGATTACTATCAGCCGTTATCGACTGCAAAAGCCACTTCTACTATAATCATAACACTTCAATGAATAAGTTAATTCACTGATATCGTGTTGCGACCTCCAAATCGAGATCAGTGCCGTGTCATTTTACAGACACAGAAATAACTGCAAAAACATCGCTACCCTGTTCCTCAGGATTGCTCATCGAATATTCATACAGGTATCGAACATTCGTGAAAATATTCTATTTGTATTCATTTCGGATTTTAACTGAACCATTCGTATTGGATTAGGTAGCAGTGTTCAATTCGGTTTAGAAAAGGTGCTATTCGCGCGCTCCTATAATAAGTATTCGCGAAGCCACAAACAGTCATGCAATCGATATTCACTAAGAAAAAAAAATAATTTCCGTTGTCCTTCGTGTCGCCTTGATATTAAAGTACTTGTAGCGACTTAACCGACCGTAGTCGTCATGCAACGCACCCCGACTTGGACCTTTTTTCTTCTCACAGTGGATAACACTTTCTGAAGCATAAACTTCCCTAAAAAACTTCCCTGTCACAATTTTTCCGTGTTAAAAAGTACCCAAGAGAATATCGAGGCTAAAGCCAAACTTAGGAACAAGTGAGTCAAACAGTCCTTACCTGTATACCACGGCACCTGCTGTGACAGCTACCGGACACCGGCTTTCTTCCTCGTTGGACATCTGGTACTGAAGCATCAGCGAAGGAGATTAGTACGCTCCGAAATTCAATAGGGTACGACAAATATCTTGAAAACGTCGTTTGTATTACTTTCAAATTCCATCAGACTACGACGATTGCTGGAGAAGCTGAACTTGCAATATTAATCATAACTTCTAATATAAAAGTAGGTCATCTTAGCCTAGAATCAGGTGCTACGCTCGCGCACAACAAACACATGCGCATTGAGCACAGGTTAGCGATCTCACTCCGGAGATTTACGAGCCCTGACACAGTTTCGCTTACTGTTAACCTGGAGAGCATATCCTACATTTTTCATGCTTACAAGCACACAGCTCCACACTTCAGAAATGCAATAGCAGAAAAGGAAAATTTTTGCATTTCTGTATTACACACTTCTAACGAACTTACTTTTTCATGTCCACTTTCTAGCAATACTTCTAATTTTGACAAAATAAACACTGTCAGGTTAATACTTCCAATCTTATACGTGCTGTAGCTGTTTTTGTAGTTTACGATTTATTCATGGGCTCTTTCGTAAACAGGAAAATAATGTTTTGAGGCTTAAGGTTGTATTTGTTTCTTCATCCCTCAGTTTTTCATTCTTTTCTTTCCTTCGTGCAAAATTTCGTTTGGGTTCGTTAGTCATGATAGGTTCTACCAACTTTTTGCGGCATTCATCACCGTCGTCATCAGATACAGCAGCCTGACTACACCCACTGCTGGGAAAAGGCCTCTCCCATGTCTCTCCAATTAAACCTGTCCTTTGCCAGCTGCGCCCACCGTATGCCCGCCAAATTTTAACCTCATCCGTCCACCCAACTTTCTTCCGGTTCCTGCTACGCTTGCCTTCCCTTGGAATCCACTCCGTTACCCTTAAGGGCCAGCAGTTATCTTGCCTTCACATTACATGCCCTGCCCAAGCCCAGTTCTTCCTCTTGATTTCGACGAGCATGTCATTAACACGATTTTTGTTCCCGCACCCACTCTGCCCGCTTCCGGTCTCTTAACGTTACACATATCAGCTCTTTCCATGGCTCGCTGCGTTGCCCTCAACTTAAGCTGAACCCCTTTTCGTTAGGCTCCACGTTTCTGCCTCGTAGGTGAGTATCGGTAAGATACAGCAGTCGTACACTTTCCTCTTGAGGGACCTGAGAGAACCTGCTATCCTTCTGGTTATTTCCCTCTCATGATCCGGATCAGCTGTCACTACCTGCCCTAAGTGCACGTTCTTTACCACCTCAAGCACTTCGCTGGCAATTGTGAACTGCTGTTCCCTGGCTAGAGTGTTGAACATTACTTTGGTTTTCTGAATTTTACTTTTTAGACCCACTGTGCTGCTCTCTCTGCCTGCCTAGCACATTGATCATGATTTGCAGCTCATCTCCGGAGTGACTCAGCAAGGCAATGTCATCAGCGAATCTCAGATTATTTAGATATGCTCCATTAACTCTTATTCCCAACTGTTCCCGATTCCGACCTCGGAATACCTCCTGTAAACAGGCGGTGAATAGCACTGGCGAGAGCGTGTCTCCCTGCCTGACGCCCTTCTTTATTGGAATTTTATTGCTGACTTTATGGATTTATGACTTTATGACTTTATGGTATCTGTGCAGTGGCTATAGACATCTTCTAGTGTTTTCCCATAAGGCTCTTCCACACCCTGATTCCGCAATGCCTGCATGACTGCTTACTACACTACATGACAATAAACGAAACAGAGAACTAAAGAGCCATATTCTGTCGGTGCGCATCTGTTACCTTTCTTGCTCCGTCGTCCTTGTGCCGCCTTTATTTAGCAACATGCACCAACTCGCCCAGTTGTTTGACAGACTGAAGCTACTTTCTCGCCTAATTTTTTTTCGTTTTTTTTTGTTGAGTTGGGGAAGGGGGCTGCTTTAAACGCATGCGCATTGCCCTTTCTCACCTTCTTGGCCCGGCTGCTCCAAACGAGTGTGTCCCTCAGTCCAGACATGACGGCGTTACCCAGCGTTAAGAAGAGGAGAGCCGCTTCTACGCAGACCGATGCCTCCAGCACGGGCCATTCACCACACTCGTGCGACTGGAAAGGCACACGAGTTTCCTTTACTTACCGAAAACTTGGAGGCCCCTTTTGTGGACGCTAAATTTCTTGCAGATGGCTAGTGAGTGGATCACGGTGGTTTCACACAGACACTATAGTGCGTTCAGCCGCTTTGTCACGGTGAAGAGGCCCTACACATGAGCGGGGGGATGACTTCTGCAACCGTATGATTCTCACGCACTCCCGAGTTAGTCACAGAGATCTGTAAGCCGTCGCCTCACGCGAGTAGCTCCCAGTTAAATGCCCGCAAGTGGTAACATGGAGCATGTAACCTTCATTTAAGGTTGCACAGAACATGGTTAAGCACTCCACAACGAAAGGTAAGCCTTTCACGTCGACGGCGTTGACTGATGCTTCCATTGCACCCATTAATGTGTGTTTCTTAGAGTGAGGTTGTTTTATTCATATTTTAGTGGTCATTGTGTTCATATAACAAGCGTTTCCGTAAGCAACTGGGGTGCAGCTGTATTTTCTTGTATTCATTCTGATCTCATTGCAAAAAGAAATACACAGCCTCTACATTTGGCGCAGCAAGCACACAGCTCCTCTCGATAGATTAGGAAATAAATTATTCTACAGATATTCACTTCTTCTTGCGCGTTATTCGAATTCATTTGGGTGATGGTAATGATATCGTACTGAAGTATTACACTCAGCCTATAGCCGCGTATTTATTACTCAATAGAACATTTCTAAAAAAACTTTGAAGAAGATTCCTGTTTCGCTTAAAGCGCAGTCATTGCCTCCAGATTTTGTGAAATCTCCAGTGTGTGCCTGTTTTTGTGCGCCTGTTTCGCAAGCATGAAAACTTGAGGAGGCATAAAATATGCCCACTTCTTTGCATAAAATTTCTTACGACAAAGAAGTGGAAAGTAGGGTTGAATACCTGTAAGCAGTGCTCAGGCGCAATCTCTACATTTGATGACACGAAAGAGAGCGATAAATTGATAATACGAGACAATAAGTGTTTTATATGCAATTTTGGTACCTCAATTAAAAGACATTTACTTAATATTAGTTGTAATAATTCGTGAACAACGAAGATAAGCTAATAGCTAGGCTTAAGATGGGGGAATGACGGAACTTCTCATCCTTGGAATTGAGCGCTGTTATTAGGTGCGCAACTGTGGCAAACTTAATAGTTTCTCTGTAGATTAATGTTGCTTTCTGATGAGAGTGGTTGTTCCCTTCTATGCTTCCTACGTCCACGACAGTATGTGGCACGCGCTCTGATATCAAATATAATCACATGTACACTGGCACTTTTCTTTGCTGCTTTGAAAAACAAAGTAATCCTCATAGAGTAACCGTTTCAAGCGCGACTGACTAATGTACCAACGAAGACAGTCGATCAACAACGACCAGGCCTAAAATCCTTTACTAAATCCGGGCTGCCTGAGCAGCAACACAGCTTCAAGGTCTTGAAGAAACCACGAGGCCTCCTAATTTCTCTGGAGAATTTAACTCTCGACATTTCCACAAAAGTCCCTGAATAAGGTAAGGCAGTGGCAATGTTACAACATCGATTGCGTGCCTAGCTTTAACAATGAACCTACGCTGATTCCTACGAATAAACAAGGCAAAAAAGATAAGGCGTGAAATGTTTTACGTAATTCAACGCAACAGCCAGGTTTGGCGTTTGATTCTTTTTACATACTGTCACGTGTACGCTGGCGAAATTGGCCAATGACTCAACAAAAGTAAAACAGTCTGAAAGTTATTGACATTCCATTCCTCCCATATGCCTTTTATCCCGTCCATTTTTTTTATTCTCCCTATGTGCAGAGCAGCCAATCGCTCTCCATTGCGGATTCACATTCCTACATCTTATTTTCCCTCCCCCTCTCTTTATTTCTCTCTTCCTCTATATCAAGCGCTCTTTCGTTGACACACACAAGTAATAGTGGCCTCTATTTTTCAATCTCAGTGACTGTTCTCAAAGTGATATCAAAAAAGTAGAGATGTCACAAAGTTTTTACTTAGCTCGAGGAGCATCAGTTGTTGAAAGTCATCCTACTTTCTCAACTGAGGACCAAAAGATAAAAAAATAAACTCAGCGTACCGCTAAAATGCGCTGATTTTGATGTTGTTATTCTTACTGTTATCTCTTAGAGTTCCGTAGAAGCTCACATATACACCACTTCTTCCTTACTCAAATTAATTTTTAGTTCTTATTCAATGTTATGTGGAGGCAGATCTTCACTATTTCGGATTTAAACCTTGTCACTCGTACTTTTTTAATGCATAACCGCCGTGTAGCGTTCATAAAAAAAGAATTTTGAGAAGTAAATTGGTTTTGCAACCAGTGCGCATTCCTTAAAATTGAATGATGCTCTGTGTAACTCGCACAACAAAACTTAGGCTGCATGTATATGTTTTAGAGTTTGGGCAGGGTTGATTTGAAATTATTTTTTAAAAGCTCTGCACTAAGGTTTTTCTTATAAGACTAGAGACGTCAGGTGAGCGTTTCCTACTTATTCTGCAAATTTTATGCCCGGTATTGGCCTCGGCTGATAATAAACTCAAACAGTGGAATGTATATTATTCAGCAAAGTCTGGTCTTGTTTTTTTTCCATGCGCTCTTTATAAAAATTGAAAAAGATTATCTCCTCTTATAAGCACGTTAAGATGGGTGTGCGAGATTCTTTTTTGTATTTTCATTTTGATGATTCTTGGGAGGAAATACAAGAGATTTATATTCAACTGTGCACAAATGAATAATACGAAACTTATCAAAGCTGCAGATTTCCGAGCGAACTGCACAGCTCTATCTGTTTTTCCTTTCAAATGATACTGCACTTTTAAACAGTGATTGGTAGAATGTTAAGGGGAATCCTCCAGGCGGATTAAGTTTGTAATAAAGGAGCAAATTATTCTTCGGCATCCACCTCAGCGCAGCCATACGGCTACAGAGGAAAGTTATACAGATTTCAAACAAACTTCGTAGTTAAATAGAAATTCGTCCTTTAACTACAAAGTTTATGTGGAAGCAGTATAGGTTTGCTTTGTAGCTGTATGGCTGCCCTTGGGTGTATCCCAGTGAGTAAATTTTCTGCCTTATCACAAATTTACTCCACCTTTGGGGATCCCACTGAACATGCGATCAACGCTATTCCAACTTCGATTTATTGATCGATTCGCTTTCGCCCTACCATAAGCATGCCGTCCCGGTTAGCTCAGTTGGTAGAGCGACTGGTCCGGTGGAGCGGTGGTCCCGTGTTCGAACCCCGGACCAGGACGAATTTTCTCTAATAACGGAGTTTATGTGGCAGCTGTATAGCATTCCTCTGTAGCCGTATGGCTGCGCTTGAGTGGATGAGAGTGAGTAATTTGCTCTCTTATCACAGTGACTTCCCAGCAGGATTTTGCATTTGTCTCTTTCTGTTCACTGCGTGCTTGACGCCAAGTAAATTGCTTTAGAGCGACGGAAATGAAGCACAACCGGTAACAGCAAGCGTTCACGACTGCTTGCTTCAATGTGAGCACGCCATGTGGAGTGTTCCGTGTCGTGGGTGAAAAAGAGTGCATCCGAGGCACAGAGCCGCATAGATCCCAACAACTGCCGTGTTCTCGCGTTGCCATCGTCGCCTCACCTTATTTTCTTTTAACTAGAAGGTACGAATTCAGCTAATCAAGAGTTTGATGCCGAATACTTTGTCGTTTTTGTTTCTCCCGCTTTCCGTCAAAGCCACGTACTAATATGCAATCTTATTCTACGAATGGGACAGAAGCTAAAGCCTCGGGACAGAGGCACAGCCAGCGTTCAGCACGTGTTGCTCTTACTGTGCAAGAACCTGTCTCGTCCAACGTCTCACGCAGCTCCAAGAAGTCGGTAGCCGAAGCCACGGCCAGCAGAGAAGAAACGATGAAGACAAAACCCGATGTGTGCTGCGCGGTGAAGTACTTGCGCAGGGACAGGGCGCCCAAGAGAGCCTACGTTTCGAAAAATAAAAAAAAAGTATTATTGTATCGACAAGGTAAGTTGTTGGGTGAGTTGGTGGTGGTGTTCCGTAACTACAGCGTGACGAACGGGACGTAGACAGCGCTGACTCATGATTGAAATCTTCCTTGGCTGACCAGCCGTAATACGTACCCACTGGCGGCCAGAAATGGAAAGCAATGCACACAAGTAATCAGTAAGAAACAAAAAATATCTATGCAAAATTAAGCACGTGTGAACATCCGCAAACAAGGCAACATTTTTATTTAAAGTGAAAGCATTACTCTGCTCATTGCGCGAAAACCCCGCCGTCATCAGAAACCCGTGGCAGGCACGCCTAGCAGGAATCCGACAGGCGAAACACGTGATCAGTCCTTTCGGAGAAATAGGCCGTCGGCGTTCACTGGGTTCATTGGCCTTCGCGTTTACAATATTGTAGGCCCTGTTGGTATTAGGAAAGGAAATGCGCATAACTGGCTTCCTGGGTCAATGGACACCTCACTTGCGCTTTCAAGTACGTGGAGATGGTGCTGGACAGATGAGCACAGTGAACTCGGCGGCATAACTCAGCGACGCACTCAGAGACAAAGTGATGCTCTTTCATTTACGCATCATACGAACTGCTGAGGTCCCCCCCGTAATTTTTGTTCTGATGGCGTTGTGGAGGATGCGCTAATAAAATTTTTCGGAAGCCTTGCCGTCATATGGGCTTCTATAATTCGTCTTGCCAGCGAGTCGCAGTTCTTGCCTTTCACTTTGAACTCCTTGTAACATTGCTGGCAGGCGTTGATGTCATCGTCAGCTTCATCATTTTTGCAGTTGCTGCAGTGCTTTGCTACGTAGCCTATGTTTTGTGCACGGTGTTGGGGCAACATTATTTTTCTTTCTTTTTTCTCTGCCTCCACTAATATATGTCCCTGCGTGCTCCTTTCTTCTATCTCCCGTTCTTCGCGCTGTAGTTATGAGATATTATTGTACGATACCCGTTTCAGAGGCTCAAAATCGCACTTTAGTTTGGAGTAGATGACTCATTAGTACGCAGCACTGAAGACCATAGGGACCCAGAAAGTTTCTCCTGCCGATCCGCAGTACTTTATTCCCAAGAATTGCACCACTTGCCAGTGCTAACACCTACAGACGAGTTAGCCCAACCGTGAACTGAAATCAAACAACGCACCTAGTCGCACTCTTTGTGCTCTGTGAATATTTAGAAAACGGTCATTATTAGACTCACTGGGTTAAACAGACCTTCAATACAGCCGAGATGGGCACTGACATTTTTTATGTCTGTCTTCTTTGCAAATTGTCGTACACTCATGTGTGCCAGTGAACTTTAAATTATTTGCACTGAATACCGTATCTCAGGGAGGGGTGCGAAAGAAAAAGACAGAAAGGAAAACACAAACCAGTGCTGCTGCTCTCACTTGAATGCCTTGCGCAGTATAATAGAGGCCATTCAACAAGGAATTCGACCATCGTTGTGCCGTTTCACCGCCACAAATTATTCTCATCTTGTTTGGACCAACTCAGGTTAACCAGCATTGCAAAAATAAACGAAACAAAAATATGGTGGTACAGAAGCCTCGTTCGTGCTTGTTGGTGATCGTTCATGCTGCGTTCGCGGCGCGAAACAGCGAGGACGAAAGATTAATCACAGTTTTAATTTTTTTGATTCGCAAAGACCTTAACTGTATAGATGCACACCTGTAGCACAGATTTCTATGTAGCTTGTTTTTTTTTTGCCTTTTATCCCGTGATGCTGCTGTCGTTTAACTTTATGTAGCCGATGAATCTTTACGCACGTTGTTTGTTATTGGTTCTTGGTTAATATTACTTTGATGTGCGTCGCAGTCCTTATCCTCGGATACCATTTTTCTTATTTTAAATAAAATCAAATTTGTTTAATCCAGAATTGCTACGACATGTAAAGTATATAGGCGAGGGTGCCACAGTCAAACGACTCTACCGGGACCCTCGATAAATAATTACGAAGTAAATAAATATTAACAGCAATGTCAGCTTATCGGTTACAACATAGAAGCAGCATATCAGTCAAAACTGGCTTAAACGCAAACTTCATAATGACGCTGGTTGTTAAATTACAGAGAAATAAAAGAAAAAAAAAACGTTAGTTTCGCAACTAGAAGGCATTCAGCTTAAGAATTCTTGAAAACTTTGCAAAAGATAATGATGTTTTCAATGATGAATGATATGTAGCGCGAATAGGACGAATGACAAAGTAAGAGCTACACAACACGAATTGGCACCTTCCACCCTTGTGAGGTATCAGTGAAAATAGTGTATGGTATTCAAAAATGAAATTGCCAAAAAGATGTCGATTTTGCGTAAATAGCATGGACTTTTCGAAGTAGAAAATTCTGTACACCTACCAATCCAGTAGAGTTGCAGTCAAGTCAACAAGGTGGGTTTGATAAACTACAAATGGGATGTGTGATTTAACATCTTCAAGAAGATACTGAAAAAGGAGGTGTACTGATACGATGTTGTGATCATGTATAACAAATAAAGAGTATTAACAGAGAAAGCACCATGTCTGATGACGCGAATGGTCTAGGTTTGTAAATGTTGTACAGACGACGAGCGGCAAATGTATTTTCCAAAGCAACAATGCTGTAATTGACGCGACTAAGAACGAATGCATAATACAAGGATAAAAGTATAATGTAAGAAAATATGGAGGAGCTTTAATGAGTGTTTTAATGCCCAACGCAAATTTTTATAACATGAGCGATGTGCGTGCAAAACTAAAATCTTGAATCCAGAATGACGTCGACAAAGCGGGTGTTGTCGGGTGGCGGCATAATGCCAGAACATTAAGTTAAAGGCGGTTGTTTTAAGCAGTTTTGCCTTCTTAACCAATTTCCTTGCCTTGAAACGCGTTGAAATCTAACGCGTTGAAGTTCCTGTGTTACTTTCGGGCTTTTTTCAGCTATCAATTTCAACCAACTAGGTCATCTTTCGGCTCTTTCAAACGAAGTAGCTAGCGTCTTTAAGTATGCATGGAGGGAAGCTTCGAACCACACGACAGTTCATAAAGCATCAGTGGTGAAGACATTGTTCATAAGAGTTGAGACAGACCCCAACACTGAATTTGACAGAAAAAAAGACCATCTCACTATATTCAAAGGACTCACCATGAAAGGCTATACCCAAAAAAATTTATTCGAAAAACCATTTGCCTCCAGCAACTCAACATGAGCAAGAAATCAACGCGCAACAACCAACGCCACCCGAAAAATGCGTCACTGTGCCTTATGTGCGAGGTCCCAGCGAAACCATCGCCCGAATGCTGAAAAAAGGCAGTCTTCAGGTTGCGCACAAGCCTACAGACACTGTTGCGCTTTGCCTGCCTGTAAAACCCAAAGACTGGCCACAGAAAGAAAGAACCGAAGACATTATCTGCAAAATTCCTTGCCCCGATTGCGACGCGAGCTGCACCGTCAAAACCAAAATTTTAAACGAAAGATTTCAGCAACATAAAAATGACGTCCGCAACTTCGCAGGAGACCGCAATTCAGTAGCCGAACATTCCGAGGACTCCGACCATAGAATCACCTTCGACGAAATCAGCATCCTCGAAACCGAAAAAAATGACCAAAAAAGGCACTTACTCGAATCCTGGCACATTCAAACTACCCCAAACAACATCAACCGCCCGAAGGGAAACTTGCCCGCAGTATATGCACAGGCACTTCGCTCTGCACCTCAAAGAAGAAAAGTCGCCATTGACCGTTTAGAGCGCCGTCGGGAGGAAGGATCCGAACCAGTCGGTTGCAGACTAATAATAATAATAATTGGTATTGGGGGGAAAGGAAATGGCGCAGTATCTGTCTCATATATCGTTGGTCACCTGAACCGCGCCGTAAGGGAAGGGTAAAGGAGGGAGTGAAAGAAGAAAGGAAGAGAGAGGTGCCGTAGTGCAGGGCTCCGAAATAATTTCGACCACCTGGGGATCTTTGACGTGCACTGACATCGCACAGCACACGGGCGCCTTAGCGTTTTTCCTCCATAAAAACGCAGCCGCCACGGTCGGGTTCGAACCCGGGAACTACGGATCAGTAGTCGAGCGCCCTAACCACTGAGCCACCGCGGCGGGGCCGGTTGCAGACTACAGAACAGGTTTTTAACCCCTCGTCATCGTCCAAGTGCAATCTCTGAGCCCGAGCGCTCTAGCACGCGGCTCTTGACACTTTACCGTTTTCGGCCGCTCCAATCGTCCAGAGAGGGCGCTGCTACAACCGCCTCCCCGCAGTCCGACTACGTGACTCACAGCCTTAACCCCCTCCCCCCTCCCCTCCTACGCCCCCTTCCCCACGTCTTTCGCAACACAGCTTTCGCTCTTTCGACCTCCTGCTCCCCTCCATGCATACTTAAAGACGATAGCTACTGCCCCCAGTCACCCCTGAAGAAGGAGCCGAGCCGGCTGAGAAGCGTTGGACTTCAAATTAAACGTTTTGGTTGCAGATACCTTGGATGGATATGTGGGGTTGGAACTGTGAGTTTATTATAAGTCTTCAAACCCAACCAGACAGGCAAATCTGTCAACATGTTTAGTTTTCAGAAGGATTCTCAGCCTTGACAAACGAGGCGATGCCCCGTAGCTTTTCCATTTCACGTGCAAGGTCACTGGCAACGCGCTCCATTTCGCTCTTTTATAACGAATTCGATCGAAGTTAGAAGCGCAAGTGTCAGCAAAGCCTTTGCGCAATTTCCTATTGCGCTGCGATTGTAAATTTTCAAATACATTCACTTCATCGTCTGTGGATCAACAACCCGCTGCGTCAAAGCAGCTGTTACATCCTGCAGCGGCATTGCCATAACCTGGATATCAGCGCGTTTGCGGGATCAGACTCGCATTCCGCCTAGGTTACAAATGGTTCTCATCCGCTGTTGTAGCATGAAAGGCTCCATGCGTGCCGTGACACACGTGCTCTTAAGCGAAAACCACCTGTGAAACACTTTTTGAACGCATACGAAGGTTATTGTTAGTCTGCCCTGATAATGACAAAGAATAGCGTGGCTAGCAGAGTACCTTTTGAGCCGTGATTTCCACCTGCAGTTTGGACGAAGAGTATGGACCGGGCAGGGAAATCATATATATATATATATATATATATATATATATATATATATATATATATATATATATATATATATATATATATATTGTAGAGCGGTTTATTGGCACGATGGAAGCGCCGGCTACGAAGACCTTGGCACAGGCAATTTACGAGGCAGAAAGCCGAGAGACCAGACACAAGCGGCAGTGTTCCATCCAGCACGAGCATCCAGCCCCGAAGCCAACGACGACGAAGCGCTCGCGCTGCCGGTTGGATACTCGTGCTGGATAGAACACTGCCGCTTGTGTCTGGTCTCTCGGCTCTCTGCCTCGTAGATTGCATGTGCCATGGTCTTCGTAGCCGGCGCTTCCATCGTGCCAATAAACCGCTCTGCAGATATATATATATATATATATATATATATATATATATATATATATATATATATATATATATATATATATATATACGCTGGTGAATACTCTCAAGGTTCGCTTACACACAGTAAACACAAATGCCCACGAGAGCAGCAGATTGGACACCCGTCGCCGTAGCTCAGTTGGTAGAGCACCGGACGCGATATTCGGAGCTCGTGGGTTTGGATCCCACCGGCAGCATGGTTGTTTTTTTCTTCTGGTTTATAAGTAATTTCCTTTAGGCGATAGATTAATCGAAGTATTATTATCTCACTGATCAGCACTACACATTAAAAAAAATTAAACATACCCCTATGCACCTTGGTTTCGGTGACTGTTGGCTCCCTTCATATATATATATATATATATATATATATATATATATATATATATATATATATATATATATATATATATATATATATATATATATATATATATATATATATATATATATATATATATATATATATATATATATATAATATTAAGTGTGTTGCGAGCAGCACAGGCTGAGGCAACTAATGTGTCTAACAAAAGATACAAACCGGTTGTGGGTAGAACCTGCTGGCAGTTATCTCTGCTTTGGAGACGCAAACAGAAACATCACTATCATAGCACACCACCGAGAACAAATGTGCTGGAAGGCTGTTGTTCTTCTTTCCATTTCCATATGTTCCTGTTGTATGTATCGTTAGTCTTAGTTTATTCTTTGCTTTGTGCAATTTTTGCTCACGTTTATGTATTAAAAGGATGGACACTAGTTTAAAAAAGCAGCTTAATTGATGCGTTCGGCGTTATCAAATAAATTCAGTAAAATATGTTACATTTCGCGCGATCTGACATGACACTCTTCGGTTTGGAAACACCTAAATGGTGGTGAAACCTTCCGTCGAAGAAATTATGGTTGCGGAGGGCACTCACCAGTGTGACAGCTGAGAGCATCTCGATGAGCATGTCGTACGGTACTGTCCGCGACCATTGATTGTTCTTGTAACCTTCAGACCATAGCACACTCGTCTTTGCAGCGTAGGCAGTGCACGATGCCAGGGTTAGTGTCTGCGCAATGTCAGCACGAAGGCATCTTTCACATGACCTTACAACCTGCCAATTGTATCAAATTGTTGCGGTGAAAAAGATTAACTCTCTAAGTCTTTACGATATGGTGTGCAAGTTTAAACCTTAGCTATCGAGCGCATTTACTTCTAACCAAAATTACACCTTGGGCCAAAAATCAAAGACGGACTTTGTGCTCTTATCGCTTCGACGGCCATTAAAAGTGGTTAGAGCATCTTCCTCGCAACATCACAACCTTCAACATGACACGTTAGTGAGGCGCACATACGCTCTGCCGTACGAAGACCAAAGCGAGGCTGAGGAACACACTGGCTCAGACACCTTCAAACGAATACCTTTACAACACCCGTCAAACTAAATTAAATGTTTGGTACCCCACACTCTATAAACCGCAATGCTCACACTGTGGAGCAATAGACTCGGCTTATCACGTGGTGTGGGCTTGTCAACTAAATCCCGCTGTCGACCCTATATCAAACCCAGACCCGGGGCAATGGGAAGCCATTCTGCTCAGCGGAGACCCTCACCACCAGCGCGGACTGGCACGTAGGGCTCTCGCTGCCGCGCAAGCCAATTTACGGCAGGAATAGGCGGCCCACCCAGAAGCCCTTGAATCTCCTTTCTTCGGAAAATAAAGAATATTTCCTCCTCCTCTTAGCTCCTCCCACTCGGGAGCTGCCAGATTCGATCTTCAGTGGCGCCGGATTCTCCCGGTTTCGTATACGGCACTAAGAATTTCCCCGGCCTAATGCTTGTCTTTTATAGGCTGAAATGCTTGGGAAAAGGTTCGAGGTTTTCGTAGAAGCTTTCCACAGCTTACTCCTGCAGTTCTTCGTTCGCGATGAATTGAGCTTGTCCCAGATCAGCGAGGATTTTGCTCTTCATAGATTGATGAGAGTACTTGATGCTACCGCTGTCGTCGAGTTGTTTTCATTTGTGGACGCAAGATTGCCGAATGAATACATTCCTATTTTGACGCAAGCCTGCCTGTCCTTTCCAGGGGGTCGACTGTTTAGCCCGAGGCCTAACCAACCGGGCAGCCGACCGCTCGAACCCGGATGCTCTCGACAGAGCGCAAGCCACCATGCTTCGCAGACTGCAGACCAATTCGATTCTCAGTCATTCTCGACTAAATCTCATCACTGACGGAGAATATGATCCCGTCTGTCCTAATTGCGACCACGGAGTGTTTGCCACTCGGGCACACATCCTCTGGGGATGCGAGGGTACCCCCCCCCCCAATCTTTACTGCCAGTTCCCTCCTTGGAGGGTTGGACCCAACTTCTTGCAAGACGAGACAAGAAGACACAACTCGCACTCGTCTCGTGGGCTCAAGACGTCGCCCCCACCTGGGGGCCACACTCAGCCCACCTGCCTTAACTCTCAACCCTGAAGTGGCAAATAAAGTTGTCTCTCTCTCTGACCTTTCTTGCTATCGCTCCCCTCTATACTTCTCCTCGTTGTCCTCTCCATTTCCCTTCCCCCTCCTCTGGCTGCAGCTCGAGTGCTTAAGATATTAGATAGCAATTGCCGTGGCCGGCAACATTCTTCTGCTTTCCTTTTTATTTATTTATTTATTTATTTATTTATTTATTTATTTTTAAATAAATCACTACTACTACTACTATTACTACTACTGCCAGTTTTGCGCTCTCCACTACTTGCCTTCTCAGCTGCTTGATAATTTTTTGAAGAATTGGTCACATCTGTACTGTAACTCTTTGCGAGAGAGTGGGATTTCACCGTAGTTTGAGTACGAGTGAGTGCTACGCTGCCAGTAAAAACTGGCAGCTTCTTCAGGAAGAGGTACACGAGCATGCGATTGATCGCGGCTGCGTTGCCTTAAAAGAGCCTAGAATGCTGCCCAGCAAGCAGCGCAACTAAAATCTTAATTGGCGCCGTTACAATGCTCGTGAACACCCGGATCGTTGCCAGCAAGTCAGCCTCCAAGGTGCTCCTAGACCGCACATCAGCAAGCGGCATTTTCCCCCTGATCTGCAAAGCTGGTCTCTGGGCGGCAAGGAACATGACGAAGGAGGATGCGGCGAGCATCGTCCCGAGCCTAATAGTCATCATTATCATAATGAAAATCTTCCTATGTTCAAAAGGACACAGAGCTTTTCCGTTGAACTCCTACCAAACTTGTCCTGGACCAGCCCTGACCTGTCTATACCAGTGAACATCCTAACTTTATCTCCGTACTTGACTCTCCCAAGCCTATTTCTTCCTTCGGCCGCCCCTCGCCTTCTCCTTGTATTAATTCAGTTACCTTAAAGGGCCATCACTTACATTGACTTCCCATTGCATGCTTTGCCAATGCTCATTCCTTCTTGATTTTAACTAGGAAATCATTAACTCGCATTTGTTCCTTCACAAACATCGCTATCTTTTCCATAAACAATTACCAATAAGCGGCTCTAGTAATAATGATTTTCATATCGGAAATCTAAGTTGCTTCAAAACAAGCTGCCGACCAGATACGTACCAAGTGGGCGAGATCCAGCATGGTGGCGCCCCGCACGCGGCCCTCGATGAGTGTGCGCCGAGGAAAGAACTCGGCCCAGCCACCCAGGAGCAGGCAGCCCAGGGCGCCCAACTTTATAGCGGCCGACGCGCTACTCGCGGTCAGGGTCCCCGCCGGCCCCATCTGCGAGGAAGGAAGCACACATTGTTCATTCCATGTGCACTGAGCTAAAGGGCATCTCAAAGCCTATAAATGCGCTGGAGAGTTTCCGCTCTGACTCGCGCCGCGGAACATCGACCAGAGGACCCCTGAGACTACATTCGTCCTGTGAATATGAAAGCATTTGTGGGTCACCATGGGCTACTAGTTAACTATATTACTTTACTGCTCAGTAACAGTCAGTAACTAGCACTAATGTCTAAAATGCTCTTTCGGTAAAGGCCTTTAGACAAAAGGCTTAGGATGAAGGCTTTAAGGAAAGACCACATGACATACGCGTATCATAACTAAACCACTCGCCACTTCCGGCCTTCCTCTTCCGGTATGAATGTTTCTTCCTGTTTGGATGACACCACTTTCGGCTTCTGGCGCCAGTATGACGTCACACTAAATTTTCGTGACCACTATAGCGCTCACTTGCAGCTCCGGGTTTCGTTGCTGAGAAGCCATGTAAGGCTTTCCTCTTCACGTGGGGTTTCTTAAATAACCTCGAGACGTTAGCACTACGCAGTTCTTTTTTACGTGACAGCGCATACAGCTCGTTCGGTCGAAAAGCCATCGGCGTCGTAATAGTAGTAGTTTTAGTTGTGGTTGTCAGCACCGTGTGTCTGAAATATTCGGGGACTGCGTAAAAATGAGAGGGCATGCACACTTAACGAATAAAAAACCGGAGTCTTAGCCAGGAGTGCACGTTATAGATGCCCAGTTGGTGTAAATTATTCCGGAGTCCTCCACAACGGCACCTCTTTCTCCTAAACAACATGCTTCACCATCTAGCCCGGCAGCTTGCTCTCCTGGACCTCTTTCTTCTTTCACTCCCTCCTTTATTCCTTCCCTTACGGCGCGGTTCAGGTGTACGCCGATATGTGAGACGGATACTACGCCATTTCCTTTCCCAGAAAACCAATTTCCAATTTTCGTTTTCTTTGGCCTTCGAGACGGGAACGCTTCCGCTCCGCCACGACGGCCCGACGTTTGAATATGAATGAAGGCGCGTCTAATGAATGCACGGGATTAGCAGAAATCTATCTTCGATATCTGTACATAAGAGTACATGATTAATCGTGAGCCTGTAAATTACAGATGTCGGAATTAAACGAGCACCATGCGTTTCCGGTAAATTTCCTCTGTGCTTGGCGTGCAGTCGTAGCGCCATCGTGCGGCACCCACTGAAACCCCCCTCTGCCATGCACGGTGCTGGCCCGGCACTTGGTGTGCGCGTACTGAGTGTGCGCCTTCCCTGAATGCTGATGTGCCATCTACATAAGCGAGTGCTCGCCTACGAGGGAAGGCTATCACGTTTCACTCTTAAAGTGGAGCTTAAGCGTCTCCCAAGTTTTATATTATTCTACAATTTGCCTCTACCAAAAAAGATGTCACAAGCGCACTAACCCGCAGGAGCCAAACGCCATAGCAATAGAGCCAATTTCCGACAAGCCGTGCCTCGTTGTTCAAGCATTTCTGAAACTATGGAAGAACTTTATTAAATCAGGAACAGTTTGTAAAACTGCACTTTAAATATTAATTATTCAAATAATGGAGTACGTAGTCTTCTAGAGCTCTCCTTTTTCACAAGCAGTGTATGCTGCCTAAGTATCGTAGTACATTTCGACCGGTAAATTACGGAATGTTTGCTGCTGGCAATGCATGGAGGCATAGTTCCACCCGAACGCATAGTAATTTCAGGCAGTTCGCAATGGAAGGGGACTTTTAAACGTGACTTTGAAGTTATTGTGATTAGCAATATGGGAGATTAAAGCCTACTTTGATACACTGGTAACTGCGAGAACTTGGCATGGTTTAAACAGGTGACTCGTAAATGTTCACTATTTATAATGATGAAAATCTACCCGAGGGCCTCGACACCTTACCCTACCGAAATAATGAAATGCGCCAGAAGACAGTATATCCCTTTTTACTCCCGTATATAATATTTCTTGTCTATAGCGTAGTTAGTGTTTACAGCCGCGCCTCTCAGTAACAAAAGCACGTTTACACTGACATATCCAACATTCTTCGAAAAAATGTCGAATATTAGAAAATTTTAAAGTAACGTTATATATATATATATATATATATATATATATATATATATATATATATATATATATATATATATATATATATATATATATATATATATATATATATATATATATATATATATATATTGAAGGTAATGGTCCATTATTCCGATGTGTAGCAAAAACTTTCTTTTAAAGCTTCTTTTAAATCAGTTACGACTGCCATAGGAAAACAATGGGGAACGCTTTTGACGTTAGAAAAAACGTTAATAGCCGAAAAATGCATGCCTGGGGACGGGAGAGGTGCGGATGAATTGATTTTTATAGGGAAATCTTACAATATATCAGATAATTGCGCTCATAAACTCTTTCTTGTTAAAAAATGCTTGTGTCCAGAATTGTTGGGCGTTTTTGGAAAACAGAAAATTTAAGAAAAGTGAGCCACATGTATTTTGTAACATTCACCAGATTACACACGCGGTAGGCAAGTACATTATCTGTATATATGTGTGCTTAAAGACACCTTGAGGTTGTCCAGCGTGTTCGACGAGCGTCTGTGCAAAGCAGCTGTTCTCGAAACGGACTTAGCTTCGGACTCATCGTTCCGCCGCAAGTGGCTCTGAGAGAGCTGCCAGCGACGGGCATCTAGTCACAGTTTAGAAAAGGTTAAAGATTTCCTAGTTTGTTATCCTGCTCTCATCCTTCGCCGTTCTCTTCGCTTTCCTGCAGTGATTAGAAAATGTTTATTTGACATTCACAACGGCAACTAGCTGTAAAGAGACACCAGATAGTGTCCACATCAGACCTCAGAACAGGAGAACATCGCAGAAGTAAAATACAATGCATTTTCGTGCAGGTCACTAGTCGTGAAAACTATATAGATAGAGCACAATGAAGAGAGCATGCAGTGATAAGAATGAAGGTGTATACAGTGAACAAATAGCAGTATTGAATACATAATATCGCCGACAAACGTAGGGTGACTCAAAGGGGGCTTTTTAATGGAATGGCCAAGACCAGCAGCGCGCACCCGAGCGGAAACGCCGTCTTCCTCGCTCCCTTACGAGCCAAGTCATGCCCCTCGGCCGCATGGCGGCGCCAGCAGAATGTGAGCAGTGTGGCATTGTCCCCCTCCTTTCAAGAGGCATCACATCGATGCCACCGCCACGAAGGAAACAGTATAGAGACTCCGAAAGTGCAAAGGTGCGTGTGGCGTCGCCACTGAATGTGAACCCCGGCAGGGGCTAACGGGCGTAATACGGTTACATGCGCGACACGTGGACGACTTCAGACTTGGGCGGTCGAGAAGAGCGGACAACTCCTTGTGGGAACACTTCATAGTTTACCTCGCTGAGTTGATGTAGCACCTCGTAGAGGCGCAGAAGCTTTTCAGAGCGCCCGCGCAAACGTATTGGGCTCCATACCCAGACGTGTTCGCCGGGTTTGTAAATCACCTCCATGTGGCGGAGGTTGCAGCGCCGCGCGTAGGTTTCCTGCTGGTTTCGAATCCGGTGTCTAGCAAAATGGCGAGCGGCTTCTGCGTCACGAACGAATTGGTCAGCGCCCGCTACAGACGAGGGGGCGCAACCGGGAAGCAGCATGACGTCCAGTATGGTCAGGGCATCACGGCCATACACCAAAGGGAACGGAATTTTATAATTAGCGATAGCAAAACGGTCATCTATAACTTTGAAAAGGGTAGGATCTCGCCGGAAGCGGCAAGGATTCTGGCCAGTGGACGGCTAAACAGAAAAATTAGCCTAATTTGGACTCCCGCACACGTGTCCGTTCCTGGCAACGACGCGGCCCACGAGTCAGCCCGAGCTCTCTACTTCCGGGCAACTGTGGAGCCGCCCGACTGCCGGAACATGGACGAGCGTCTGCAAAATTATACGGAGATTGACGAAAATTAAAGGTTACAGAAGCGACTGGTGCCACCACCGGATAAAAGTCTAAACAATCAACAAACAAGTCTAAACAATAAAAGTCTAAACAATTGCTTCGACGATGCCCCGAGTACCGAAGCTGGTATCACACTGGACTGTGACAAACTTGCTTGCTCTCGGCGGTATCGTTATGTGGTCGTCAGAGATGCGCAGTGCTGCTCTGTGCAGCTCGGGGCCGGTATCAACGGCTCGCTGTGTCGAAAACGATACCAATTGCTCCTGCAAGTTGATGACCACCCCATAGTCTTTAAGGAAGTCCATGCCGAGAATGACCAGTTCTTTGGAGCACTCTCGTAGCACGGCAAGGGGCCACTGAAAGTTGCACCGCGTATCCTTATACGGCAGGTGCAGACGCCAATCGTCGCTACCACGTGGCAATCAGCTGTGCTTATCTGCGTCCCAAGCCAAGATCTTAGAACCTTTCTGAGGGTCGTGGCTAGCTGGCTGCTCATGACAGAAAAGTCGGCTCCGGTATCCACGAGTGCTGTCACGTCTTAGCTCTCAGCGGCAACTAGAATTTCGGTGGCGGAAACAATTCTTTCCCAACACGACGGTGAAGTCTTCGGTGGCGTTGTCGATGAGGTCGTCAGTATGGTCGGCGTTGAGATCGTCTTGGAGGTCGGCTGGTGAGGTCGTCGGCGTTCGGGTCGTCACATCAAATCGTCGGATAGAGGCTCTTCGCTCTCTGTGGCAGCGGCGTTCCTTCCCCAGGAGGACGCCGTCCTCAGTTTTCCCGGTGGTGGGTCGTGCCTCTGAATTGGCCAGAGGATGATGCGCGACTGTGCTAAGGTACCCGTCTTGGAGAGGCGACCTATAGATTGATGTCATGGAGGCGTTGAGGGCGGCACATGATCGGCCAGGTACTGTTTAATGTCCCGCGGTCTCTCATCATAGCGCGGTCAAGGTGCGCCCGGCCGAAATCCTCTTAAGCCCATCCGCCGGTATGGGCAGTTGCGGAGGACATGACCTGGCTCACCGCAGTGGTAGCAGAGCGGCCGCTTGTTAGGTGTGCGCCACACATCCGCTTTTCGCAGAACACGGCGTGGGTCCCGCAGCTCGAGGGGAAGGTACCATTGCATTGGTGCAGCAGCAGGACGGTATGCATGCAGCACCGACGCATGTTTCCATAGGGCTTCGCTGTAGCTCATTATTTACGGTTTCGGCTGTGGTGTCCGTAGGTCTTCGTTGTGGCTCATGGTGTACGGTTCCGGCTGTGGTGCTGGTGGTGGCTGCACCGCTCACCGATTTTCGTCACGGACGCCATCGGCTACAGCTGCGACACTTGCAGGGGGAGCATCTAAGCGTAGGTTGCGCAGTTCTTCGCGAACCACACTCCGCACAAGCTCCCGAAGTGCCTCATCCCCGGCGACCGCCACTGACGCACAGTAGTTGGTGGCTGCAACACTTCCCTGACGAGAGTACTGCGCACTGCGTTCCTGCAATGAACGTTCCATACCCGTGGCTTCTTTGGCGAAGTCAGCGACGGTTCATTGAGGGTCGCGTATTAGGCCAGCGAAGAGCTGCTCCTTCACACCAGGCATGAGGTGGCGCACCTTCGTTGCCTTGGGCGTGGTAGGATCAGCACGATTGAAGAGGCGCGTCATATCTTCTATAAACATGGCGGCGCTTTTGTTCGACTGCTGTGACCTGGAGCGAAGAGCTATTTCGGCGTTTTCTTTTCGTTCGTTTGTGCTGAAGGTGGTCAGCAACTCAGGGCGGAGCGCTTCCCATTTGGTAAAGAAAGCCTCATAACTCTCGAACCATATCTTTGCCGAGTCTTGAAACGCGAAATACATGTTTCGTAGCTTTCGCTCGTCGTCCCACGGGTTGAAAGTGGCCACATGGCCAAAGCTGGCAAACCAGTACTCGACATCCTCTAATCTATCGCCGTGAAAGGATGGCGGTGAGCGAGGTGTGAGGAGTACAGCCGGCGGGACAGTGCCGGAAAGCTGACCTGTCTGACTGGCAGTAGTGGATGTCATAGTACGCACCGGCTTCGTCACTGGCTGGAACTCAGGTTCCAGACCTCGCAGGCGGCGGCTCGCCTAGTGCACGGGTGTTGCTCCAAGCGTCGGGGATCAGCGTCAAAATTGTCTTCGGGGTCAGCGTGCATGGGACGATACCCAGCGGCTCCACCAAAATGTCGCCGACAGACGTACGGCGACTCAAAAGGGGCTTTCATCGGAAGGAAGGAAGGCCTCAGACGTTGCTGGCACATACCCACTACGGGGGAGTGGCCAAGACACAGGCGGTTAACGGAATGGCCAAGAAGACCAGCAGCGAACATCTTCTTCTTCGTACTCTTGAGGCATGACACATACCCACAGCGAACATCTTCTTCTTCTTCGTCCCCTTAACATTCGAGCGGCAACGTCGTCTTCCTTGCTCCCTCACGAGCCAAGTCATGCCGCTCGGCCGCATGGCGGCGCCGGCAAAATGTGAGCAGTGGCAATATACAAGGCGTACCAGCTAAATTTCTACAGTATTTAAAAATATGCCGCGGCACTCGAAGCGGACGCGACCAAATGCTTGCTACTGGCTGTTGTATGAAGCAACTCACACTATTTTTTGTATCGTGATTAGTTGCATGACTAGTCAAGATTAATTAACCAACTTCGCAAGAAACGAAGATAAGCGAAATGGCCCAATGAGAAAGTTGTAGAACGGTCTACGAAACGTCCCACTGAACAGTTTCTAACTTTTCATTTATTACGTATCGGCTTTGTTTCGCTCTCTGTAGATGCCCGTGAAATACAAAGAACACCACGTGAGATGTCCGCTTGCGCGCCATGATTACAGTTCTTTGAAACGTTCCGCCCAACCCACAAACTGCTCATTTAACCGGGTGTGCTGCTGCTTAAAAGGTGACAGGGCTGCGACAAAGGCGTTGGCTGTGCGATTACGCGAGCGCAAGCGATGAGGACTGTGCCTGCTGGTCGCTATCATAAAGCGCCGCAAGGGAAGCATACCGCTGGCGTAAATCGCACAACCGGCAGCTGCGTCGCTGCCCTGTCACCTTTTAAGCGGCAGCACACCGGGCTAAACCATCTGTTCGTTCCTACATGGAACGTTTGAGAGCACTGCAATCGCGGCGCGCAAGCGTGCATGACACATAGTATATTTTTGTATTTCGCGGGCATCTGCAGTGCGCAAAAAAAAAAAGCCTTATACCTAATAGATGGAAAGTTAAAAACGGTTCAATCGAACGTTTTGCGGACCGTTCTAGAACCTTCTCAGTGGCCTTTTTCGCCTATCTTGGTTGCTTGCGAAGTTGGTTAATCAATCTCGACTAATTACGTAATTAAGCACAACACAAAAAAATACTGTGACTTCCTCTATACAATAGCCAGCAGCAAGCCTTTGGTTTTGTCGTCATAGAGCGCCTCGGCGTGTTTTTAAACCTTGGAGGAATTTAGCTGGGACGCCGTTAATAAATGGGAACGGTTACACTGCTGCACATACACTGCGCGAACGTAATAAGCGATATTCTGCCGCTTACGCCCAGTACGTCGACGGCGCGCAGCCCAGATGCGGGCGGCTAAGAACTGCGCTCTGAAAAGACGAACTGTCTTGCTCAAGTAAGGCGATTTTTTGCGCAAATGTTGTGGGGCCTCTGATTGTCTCAGATGTGCGAGACTGATTGCGTACGAATCAGACTGTAATCTACCCTAAAGCTACTAGTCGTAACTTGACTCAGCCATGAATCAACAGCATAATCGCCAAACACATACACATGCCAAGCAATTCTGGACACTCATTTCATTCATTTTCCCTTAAAGGCCCGAAGGCATTACATAAGAGGGGAGCAAAATCACGAATTTTGTCACAAGATGAACATGTCAAAACAGAGAAACAGTAATTAGAAGCAAACAATGAAAACAATAAAAGTATGTACCATTTAAATGATCTTGTGACGGGTATACATGCTAAATGGAATGCACGGGACCGAAACAAGAACAAAATTTATATATGCAAAAGCATTTTTGTGCGGGAAACCGTTTGTAAACGCAATTTTTTATATAATGTAAGATTTCACTATAACAAACCATATATCCGCAGATCACCAGACGGCAGTCCTGTATATTTTTTTTCTCTTAACGTTTCGTAATCGTCAAAAACGTTCCCCATTGGTTTTCTATGGCAGTCTTAATTATTCGATACAATCGATGGATCACTTAAACATAAATATGTTGCTACATATTAGAATAATGGACCCTTACCGTCGATATTTACACGGCACTGTCTTACTATTTTTCAATTTTCAAAATATTTCTCTGAGAAAGCTGGACTTAGGCGTCTGTTGGGGCCGTTTGTGGGGGCCGCACCGTTTACCATGGGAGCGGCCGCACTCTACTCTGAATGTACAGGACACCCACTTCGCGGCCAGCTCCAGGCGAAGACGCGTCCTTTGTGGCTTCACCTTCCTCCTCGACGCTCTCAGACACGCACGTTGCGCCCCGTTCTCGCACGGAGCAGCAAACGTGGGAGAGGTAGCCGCAAACAAAGAAGGGTTACACCGCGTCACTCTGCATCAATGAGGAGTGTTCGTTTAGTATAATTTCTTAGAGGCCTTGTCTGACAAAGAAGCAACGCTTCGAATTGCGTTCTTCATCATCATCATCATCATCAACCTGACTACGCTAACTGCAGGACAAATGCCTCTCCCATGTCTCTCCAATTAGCCCTGTCTTGTGCCCGATGCGGCCACCCTATCCCCGCACACCTGCTAATATCGTCCGCCCACATAAATTCCTGCCGCATGTATTGCCTTCTCTTGGAATCCACTCCGTTACCTTTAAGGACCAGCGGTTATCTATCCTTCGCATTACATGCCCAGCCCAAGCCCGTTTCTTCTTCTTGATTTCGACTAGGATGCAATTAACCCGCGTTTGTTCCCTCACTCACTCTACCCGCTTCCAATCTCTTGAAGTTACACCTATCACTTTTCTCTCCATAGCTCGCTGCGTGGTCCTTACCTTAAGCTGAACCCTTTTCATTAGCCTCCACGTTTCTGTTCCATAGGTGAGGACCGGTAAGGTAGAGCTGTTGTATACTTTTCACATAAGGCATATTGGTAAACTGCCATTCAGGACATGACAGAATCGACCAAATGCACTCCACTCCATTCTTATCCTTCTAGTTATTTCCCTCTCATGGTGCGGAACTGCTGTCACTACCTGCCCTAAGTAGGCATATTCACTTACCACTTCCAGTGCCTCGCTACTCATTGTAAACTGCTGTTCTGTTCAGATACCATTGATTATTACTTCGCTTTGGTTTTCTGCATATTAATTTCTAATTGACGGTAGATTGACGGTAGCTTAAGCGTAGTCCAAGAGTTCTGCCTCAGTATATCGCAGGATAAAGCTGCACTCAAATCCCGGGAGGTGAGTGTAACTAAATAGAAGAATAAAGGAATAAATGAGTGCTGTTCAGAATGACAAATGGAGGCAGCAAAATGTCGGACATTCACTCAAGTATCCACTTGTAAAATAATCAGGAACACTTATTAATCATTTCAAAGAGTATCTAAAACGCAGCTCCACATGTATGAGTGAGTATGTTTGCTAAACAAGTTAAACAACTCAGCTTATCCGTACGCCAATCAGATGAAGTTTGTACGAAGGCGAACTCGAGCACTTTGTCTAGAACACGAAGTTGTGGACCCACAATCGTTAGGTAGCAGACGAAAACGAAGGTATCGTTTCTTAATTTCAATATTTCTTGTAAAATAAACACTCCGAAGTTGTCTTCTGCTCACAAAAAGTCCCAAGAGCGCAGTTTTTTTACTGTGTCGCCTGCAAGAACACGACCTACATCAGTTGATAACACCTATTTCTTCCCAATCAGGCATTGACAAAACTCAAGTGTTGAACTGCCCACGACAAAAAAGCTCCTTCAAAACCTGTCGAGACCCTAATTCATTGGTTATTACACTCATAAAAACCGAGCTTCCAATAACAAAACGAAGGTGCACCTACGTGATTGCCTCCGAACATTGTGCGCCTTCAGAGATGTTGGTAGAGACCCGTCTCACGAGCTGCACTCTCCGATAGCGACCAAAATCAAGTATTCATTGCCGCAGAAGCAAAACACCGTTTTTCTCCCGGCACCGCGCACGCCGTGAACGGCTCTCGTTTTCCACAAACTCAAAACGCGTCTACTCGCGCATGCGCATGAGGACTAAAAACAGCCAGGTGCACGTCAACACCCGTACTAGCCTTGTAATGGTGCCCTGTTTCCGTTCGTGCACAGATTGAAGAAAAAAAACGGTCATATATGAAAGACTTCCAAATGTCATAAAAACGCGAATACTTCGGGGAAACCAAGCGCTTCACCTAGCCCGAAACTAGCCATGTGTTGTGACGTAACGATGCAGTTGCCACCACGCCCGCAACGTGCCTTCATTCACAGGTTGGCGTACACCTGTTAGCCCCAAAAGCACAGGAGTCCCGGCATGCACATGTGCTTTATGCCAACCACTAAAACTGCGCCGTATTTTGAACCCGATGAGAGAACGCCGCTTTCGAATGAGCGTCCGATGTTTCGACCCCCGCTGGATGTTCTAACGCCGCCATATTTTGGTTGAGCTAGACTACGCGGAGCTTTAGTGCTGTGACTTGTCACGTGCCTTTAGATGTGCCCGTTTGCTCAAGGGGCTCTTGGGTGGCTGTGTGCTAGTAAAGAGGAATGCTTGCGCTTAATTTAACGTATGAAAACCGCTTGGCGAGCGCTGCCGCATGTTCCCAGGAAAAGCGCTTCTCTGTGAGGCACCTTCATATCACCTCTATCTCTCGGCACAAATTCAGAGCGGTTAATAACCTTGGAAGACAAATAATGGCAAGCTCATGATAAGAAGAGACGTTCCCCAGGTTTTGTTGCCTTTAACCTGTGATACCCGTACAGATGAATAAAATCGAAAACATTGCTCTGAGCAGAGCAAGTTACACGCGGAAAATAACACGCAATCTTGCATGCCAACGCTCTCATGCCGATGTGTATAAGCGTGCTGAAAGTAGGTCGTACCTAGCAGAAATGTGGTCTTTACGCGTCTTTCGACTGCTGTTGCTTCCAGCTTTGCGGCATTGTACAGCTGCCGGCAAAAGTTTTTGGAACACAGAAAGCACGAAAAAACTGAGCGTCCTCCCTCTCTGGAGTCGCGCACCTGACATTAATCCGGCGCTCAGAAGAACCCCATGCCCCATGGAATTTTGTCGCTATGGAATTTGGATTCAATAGGTCTTTCTGGGTATGCTGACGTTTGTCCGCATCGAAACGGCTATAATTTTTCTATAAAACGCAATGAAAACATTTCTCGTCACTGCATTCAAATTTAAGATGTCTACAACAAAAACGACTAAATTACAAAGGCTGGAAAGTGAATCGTGGTCAACTGCCGACACACTGCAGTTGACCTTGCAAACTGGGCGGTGATGGCATCATTTACATTTTATTTTATGGCTTTTTGTAGCTTATAAAAGGTTTGTTTTCAGTTAAAACAGTGTATTTGTGGCTAGAGTCTCCGGTAACCTACCAATAGAGGCCACCTTCAATTTGCCAGTTCCCCTTGGGGGGATGCATTGTCGGGTCGCCGAGAAAAGCAAAATGCATGCGCTTGAGTTTTTGGCGATATGCTTAGACTGTCCAGAAATTTAGGTTTTTAACACAGTAGCGTTAAATGCCCCGTTATCCAGGAAATCCGGCGTTGGCGCTGTGAGCTAAAAATCACGAGCGTGGCTGTGGCAGGTGGTGCCCATAGAGCAACTTAGAAGGCACGTAGGCCTGGTGACCTGGTGGCGTCATCACAACCTGCCCACAGGATCGTAAGAAAACTTTCCACCGTGGCAGGTGGCAGTTAAATTAATGATTCCTCGCTCGGCAAGTGCTACCTGGGTCGCACAAGGCCCATCGCTGGGAGCACCTGACGTCGTAGGGCAGTGGCACATCGCTTAACCGCTGCAGCATGGCGCCAAGAAGGCTATGAGGGCTCCCATGGATCTATATATGTCAAGTATAGAATGACCTCCTGTATATATGGCATTTAATTCATTACGCTATCGCGTCATATCATTAATGCGGAGCTTAAATGTCTCCTTCAATTTTTTTTTTCAAGTTTTTCTGTTCAGAAGACCTGTGAGCCCCTGTACCAAGACAAGTAACAGATTTCGGTCAAATAGGGCACTTTATCACCGCTGTTGTCATGGCGAGGAGAGGCTATCTCTTGTGCAAAAGACGGCACTGCACCTCTGGCTTTTTCATGTTCACGTGGAAGACAGCAATATTTCCGGAACGTGAGCAAGAGTGGCGCACCATCTTGGGACACTCGAATGCATCTACCATCTGCAAACCAGCGGTTATCCGCCGCTGTAAACCAGTGGCTAGTGACTATGCGAAGCTCTGCGGCCGGGTGTCATCTCAGCGGCGGCATCTACTTTATCACGCAGACAAAATGCAACACTACCCGTGTTCTGCGATCTCCGCGTTATTTAAGATAACATAACAAAATGACACGTCTGAAAAGAGCCCTTCAGAAGCTGAACAGCAGCAACAGAGCATCTCGAACAAAAAGGCCTGCGCATCAACACTCATATTTTCTAGCGCTTGGTGAACACAAGTGACAAGAACAAATACACAGGACGTACGCTACACAGGAACACAAATACCCAGGACAGGAGGACAGGAAAGGAACGCAAATACACAGGACTAGTGTACGTCCTGTGCATTTGTGTTCTGGTCCCTTGTGTTCACCAAGCGCTAAAAAATATGAGTTCGAACAATATCCAACTATCCCAAGTTTCTGCCTTATTAAGCATTAACACCATAGCCGCAAAAAGTAATTCAACGATCAATTCGGCTGGGCAGCAAAAACCGCTGTGTTCTAATTGATATAGTGCATAGTTATAAGGCAGCACTTCCTTGCAACTAAATTGGTCTACATGATTGGGAGGACAGTCCGTTTCAGTTCACTGATACTTGTGGCACGAAAGCACGGGGGGCGCCCCCCACCACTTTTATCGTTATCACCCTCGTTGTTACACTATAATGGCTCATTCGCACTTTTCAAATGGTCGGTGGCGGTATAGCTGTACTCTCACAGTGAAGCTAACCGTAAGAGTAAAGAGATAAAGAGCCTCTTGCATAGCTAAGGAGAGCTGCTGTGGTTGGGCGCTGGAAGAAAAAAACGTTTCCGCTGCGCCGGCAAATGCAGTGCTTGCCCACACACGAATGTGCAAAGGTGGCCCGGGCAGCCGAGCGCCTCTCCACGGCCGAACTAAAGCGAAAAAAAAAAACCAGCGTGTCCAGTAGCAAAAGCAAAGAGACGCTAAGTGCGCTTGTGAGCTGGAAGAAGAGAAGAAGCTGATGGTGGGGGGCACGTAAAACTGCGAAGGCAGCCTGGGAGACTCAACGTGTTGCCCAGCGTGTTGCCCAGAGTAAAGCAGGCTTATGCGATTCTAAAGCATTTCGACCGGCCGGCGTGTGGCGTTTGCATCTCCGAGTGCGCGACATGCCTTGGGGGTAGCAAGCTGCATGTGTCCACGGGTTGAGCAAAGGACTACCGTAAAGCACAGGTCAATGAATCTATCGTCGTTAGCTGGTGATTTTTGCGGTCCACATGTTCGGCACACTAATGGGTCGAGTAGTTACCTCCGACGTCTAGCTGAAGAACATGGCATAGTGTCGGAGGATATACCTAGCGAACGCTTATCTATTTAATACGCACGGTGTAGAACAGGATACCCAATCGCTCACAACAATTCTTAGAAAGAAGACTACCACAGTAACTTGCGGCTGCCTACGGCAGATTATTTCGCAACTCAAATGATAAAGAATTCAATAGAGGCTGGAGTGCCCGTGTTTGAAACCCGACCGTGGCGACTGCGTTTCGATGGAGGCGAAACGCAAAAGGCACCCGTGTGCTGTGCGATGTAGGTCCACTTTAAAATCCGCAGGTGGTCGATATTATTACGGAGACCTCCACTAATGGCACCTCTTTCTCACTTTCTTCTTTCAATCCCACCCTCCTCTCTTCTCTTACGGCGCGGTTCAGGTGTCCACCGAGATAAGTGAGACAGGTGCTGAGTCAATATTTTTCCACTGAAAGCCAACCAACCTTCTTCGCTTCAACTTATTTGTTAATTTAAAGTACTCAGCCATTCTCGAACCAAGCCCAATAAATTTTCATCTTCTAATGCGCGCGCCATAATATAGCCAGTGCTGCTATTAATAACTGTGCACATTCAGTGACGGCTATTAATGCAATAGCATTAGTGTTCAAGTAAAGAGCGAAATGAGCCGTCCTATGTCACAAAATTTGCTGATTGGTTGCGAGAGGCAACGTGATCTTGTGACGTTATTTCAGCCTGCCAACCGTTATAGGTGGCTTTCTGGCCCCCGGACTGTGCGGAGCCTTCCCACCGTTGCAATTAGATTTATGATTGGTCAAGAAATGTAGCGTGACCTTGCAACGTCATGACAGTTGTCATATCAAGAACAATACCCGGAAAGTAATATATATGACTTGGCATTTCACTGACCATAAAGCGAAGCTTGTTGCACTCCATCAAGGAGAAATGGTGCCCAAACCGACTCCAATGAACGCAATTTCGACATCGCGCATGGGTGAAGATACAAATGAAGACTACTCGAAAAAAAAAAACAGATGCATATGAATGAAGTGGTTAAGTGAAACTCAAAAATTTGAAAAAAAATGTGACATATGCAAATGTCGGCACTGTCACAACATAGCGGATACTTGATTCTTCTAGCAGCCCGAGCGAGGTGGTTGATGTACTGGCAGTCGCAAAGCAACTGACGCAAAACGTAGAAAAGTTTGCAAAAGACGCTAGGTAATATGTGAATTGTAATGCTCTCGCTCTTCACACTTTAGCAGACCTGAGCGTTCCCGTGGTTTTTTTTTTATCAAAGCCCAGGATCCGTAGTACTTATAACCTGGCTGCGCTTCGCATTGAAAAGATGTAGACTTACTCGTCGCCACGCTGCTTTCGCTGTATTACACTACTGTTGTCCTCTCAGAACACCCCGCTTTGGTGTTTTCGCCGTATACCAATTAGCACAGCTACCAGCCTATTAACGGGCTTTCACGCGGTGTTCTGCTTTTTCCAAGAATGAACCTGGAAAGTTGCGCATCTTCAAAACCGTGGCGCTTGCGCCTCTGGACTGCCCTTGACGCTCTAGTGGCGCGCGAACAGCTGGTGTTCACATGCGTGTGATGAAATTAACAGTGTCCACACAGAGCATGTGTCTCGAGTTTCCGGAACCCACGGTAATGAAGCCCGGAGAATTTTAGAGGCCCGCCACACTGACGGAAATCCCATGTGTCAACTTGTTACCGATAAAACGCATCGGGCCTGAGACACCACGCATCATTGCTGCGGCTGACGCAATCACCTGATAGTCATGTCTATTCCTCAATGCTGTATCTCTTTCACAGGGCAGAAATTTTGATTAGAGCCAAGATAAGGTAACACTGACGATCGGTGCGATCTCGCCGCACGTAACTACAGAGCCTTAACTTTGGCTGGCTGTTGCCTAGCAAAAAAAGTTAAATAGCTCAAAGACGCGTCGTTATCAAGGAATACGGCTCACTTAGACGCCTAAGCTCCAACTCCTTTCGGAAATGATGTATGCGTATGCAATGAACAGCGTGCCATGCCGTAATGAAATAGCACGGAAAAGGAGGAAAAACGTGTTGTCAAATGAAAATAATGAAAGCAAATAAGTAAGTTAACTACTCAAGATACTTACGAGAGATGCAAGGGAGGGAACATCTTACGGACTTGTCGCCTCGTTCTTTAGTTGCCTCCGCCGCTTGGGAAATCTTACAGGTTGACTGCACTCTGTAAAACTTAATCATCAGGCATCTCTTGAAGGGCGACGCAAAGCGATATCTGATGCAAAGAAAGGCCAAGTATCTCTCATGCACCGCTTTAAAAGAATAAGTAAACTCGCGATTTCATTCATTGCACATTGCGCAGTATGGCCAATATACGACCTTCAACAAGCGATAACTCAGACAGCGCTTGCGAATGACTTCCCCGAAGGATGTCATGTACAGGTACTGCAACAATCCGCATGTTTCCGGTCATGCTTGACGCAGCAAACAACTTGTATAGTCGCCGACCGTCTATGGCAGCTGCCAGCTATTAAATTATTCCAAACAACTGGAAAACACTGCCGTGGTGGCAACGACACTATTGTGGCCCCTCCGATTTTCTTGCATTTCGCCACCAATGTACAGCTCGTCGTGCACATTCTTTAGCTAGTATGATCGCACTTTAAAATTGAGCTCGGAAGCACATGTATTTACCCGTGCAAATAACAACTCAGACACCATGTTTAACTTCGCTGTATACGGCGATATTCTCATAAATTATCAGCGACACATTAGCTAATAATGTTCCAATGGTTTCGCTAGCCTCTTCTTTAAAAACTTCGAAAAATTGTATTGTTCATACGAGACCTGTATTTTAATGCACCATTATTTGAATGGAGACGTGTTAGAGTTGTCGAAAACGAAGCCACTTCCGCCTGTTGTTTATAGCACAGGTGAGTGACCGAAGGAGTACGTATTATCAACTGCGTTCACGGGTTTTTGAATCATCGGGAAGTAAATTGACAAACTTGATGTTGTTTTGACTGAGACAAGCTTCCAGTTCATGGTTTTGCGTGACAAAGTTGTTAACTGTGGCTGTTAATGCCTGAATTTCATTTTGCACTTTATCAGGCAGAAAGCTAAGAATGGGAGGGAAGACTCGAGAGCAGCTAGACGGGTTTTAAAAGCCTCAAAGCGGGAGTCAATAAACGTCGTAAGATCTGTAATATCTTCCGCAATTCGGTTATGGCCAGCAAGAAGCTGAGAAAACGTGTCACCAGCATTGCGTTCAGTTTTCTATATTGTGGAGGCTAGCGGTTCGCTGCCTGCGACCTGTCGGTAGTAGAGGCGGACCTGAATCGCGTGCCTAGCCTCAGTTAGTTTGAGGGTTCTTTTTAGGGGGCCCCGGGTTCGCCTCAGCATAGCTACTCAACAGAATGCCGCTGATGTGATTCACAAGCTCCGCCTAAATTCATCAAAAGTAGAGCAGCAGCTTTGTGGACAAGGCAAGAGCAACAAGAAATGGTCAAGCAAGGCAGCAATGTCGACTAGTTGGTTGTACATTTGATGGGAATAACGCGCTACACACCGTGACAAAAACGACAACTGAAACTACGGACACCGGACAAGCGCGCACTAACAACTGAGATTTATTCTGGTACGAGGGCACATTAATACATTTCATGCACATACTCAAAACAATCATTACATTGCCACCGGCTGTGCCACATGCTCCTTCGTCCAAATTTCGCAAGTCCTTCCAAAGTGCTGCCGACTACGCTTATTCGGATTGTCTTTGACGACTTTATTCTAAACGACGCAAAACTAATACCCTTTCGAATACTCGATAGTTTATAGCTGCTGTCTTTTCTCAATCATTTCTTTGCGATGGACGCCTCCCAGTGCCAAGAAAATGGACGTGTATTTTCTTTTTCCCTCCATTTGTCATTCTCGCCCAGGTTCCCCGACAGCAGCGCCATTTGTTTTGTCGTGTTTTTAGCAGTCGTCCTGGGCTCGCGCAACTTGGACAACTCTTTTTTTTTCTCCCCTAATTATGATGGGCTTTCTGTCTTTGTCTTATTTTTTAACCACACCTGCGGAATCGCAGGCACCATACTTCAGCTTTTTGGTAGCAGCACACAGCTGTTCAGTATTGGTAGACTCCATTTATATGAGCCTGCAGATGCTTTAACAAAAACATCTCTTTGAAGCCGCACCAGCCTCCTACCTTCCTGCGCAGGTATTACGACGGCTTCGCTTGCCAGCTACATGGTATTGCTAGAATTTGCTTCATCAGCGCTCTCTTTCTCCACTGACAACTATCTTCATCAGTTCACCTGTAGCTGCAAACAATGGTGACCCCCCGCGAGCTTGGGGTTCCTTTCACGCGACTACGCTGTCGCATTCAACTAATGTTCCATCTCCACAGATCTGACCTGGTGCTCTTCGCGCTGTGCCCGTTCTGCGCTGAACCCGAAACACGTGCATCGATCACATTCTGCGGTCCTACCGCGTCTTCTGTTTACAGAGGTGTTTAATATGTGCTTAACTACTGGGGTTGTTATTTCCCTGGGAGGTTCTACGCATGCACACAACAGCAGGAATATGCTCTCCGCCATTCAAAACTTCATTTAAGAAACAAAACGGCTTTTGTCCCTGAAGTGTTTCTTAATTCATACTTCATTCAGCGCATAGAAAAAAATGTCTTCTTATTCAAATATTTCAATTTCCTGCGCATAAAACCTTATCCCCATATTCAGTCTTCCATGACCAATTTGTTCGTTTTTTGCAGACATCATTCATTCAAACTTTCTCATGAAAATCGTATTTCGCCAACCGTCAGTTGCCGCCTGTGTGGCTTGTGACTTGGCCAATCCGCTAACTTCGTTATAAACCGTTTATTCGTTTAACACAACAAACGCGTCCCTTGTGATGACTAAAGGGTTGCGCTATGAGCAATTTAGTACTGGAACGTTAAAAACAACTTAAGTAAAAAAGAAATGAGCCCGACCACGCTGCAGCGCCGTCAAATGACCATACTATCCAGCTTCACTCTCCAGCATGACTGATCTGGAACGCCTGAAAAAAGTTGCTGTACCGATTACAGCGAATGTGGCTCGTTTGGTGTGCATAGATTCGCCATTTGTGTATACTGTGTCCTGCTTGAAGATGGAGATAAGAGCTTAATTTTTTTTTCAACCTCGCGTTGAGAGTCGATGGCGTGGGTCGTGTTCGTCTGCTGGCCCTGCTGTTCGTAAGTAATGTGTTCATATCTCAGTCCTGTGGGCCAGGTGCAAGTAATTTTCATCAATGTTTTCATTGGCATCTGCACCTATCTGCTTGCGCTTATTTATTTGCCTTGATATCGCAACCAAGCAGTAAACGAGGTTCAGTTATTAGTCCTCGTGGCTGGGGGTGCTCGAGGATGTTTTTGTATGCCTTTTTGTTCAGCTCGAGTTCCACGATGTCATTTTCTTACCTTATATATACTGAAATCTCGGTTGGAAACGATATACAAAGGGCAAAAAAAAAACAGTTATCACAAATGGGAAATGCCAGTAGAGAAACATAAAAGGAGGTTTTGATGATACTCAGTAGGTTTTCAGCAGGTATAAAAGTAGTAGCGTTTTATTGCATTTGGATGTTCAAACAATGCGTGCGACAATGCAGCTAAATTTACGTTCGTTCTTTGATTGTGCTGGTTCAAATACCTAATTTTAAAAAAGTGGGGCGACGAAAAGATGAAAAGAATGCAGTTTTAATCACTGTTATTTGCATTTAAAGACTTTCGTAACGTGAATTCTTTGGGAACAATTCTCCGCAGGCCCTTGCCTCGGCATCCGGGGTCTGTTGCGTAAGTAAAAACGCCGGCTTTGGGACCTTCAGGGTAATTGAAGCCGCAGAAAAAAAGCAGCAATGTCATAGCATTCTCAGTCATCACACCTTCTCGTTGAACATGCCGCGAAGACAACCAACTACCGGGAATTCTCGATAAAGCAGCACATAAGGCAGCACGATAAGGCGGCAGTTAAAATCTCTTATTTTTACGCAAGGAAAGATTGCATCGGAGCAAAGCCCTGGATTTTTTTTTATTTTCTATGTCAAGCGGAAACTACCGCCTCTGGTTATTGCGATACGCGATAACGATGCACAGAATACATCGTCTCCCAGCCGGGCTCAAGCTCCAGCTGAGATTAGGAGAGCGCTGTATACGATTATTTGCCGTTACAACGCAGGAGAGGTCGACTACTATCTGTGATGTCAGTCTAATGAAAGTAGGAAGCCTTAAGGTGTTGTACGGATATAAGGCCGGTTAAAAAGATTAGCGCTATAATGTTCCTACAGGAAAATTAACTCTATATATATTGGAGTTAAAAACACACCAATGACGACAGGCACTAGCTTTAACACCTGGTAATTTCAGTTCGTTACTTCTAGTAATTACCAAGGAAGAGTGATTTGAGCGCCATGCTTTTTCGTTATTGCAACACACGTGCCGGCCACTGTCCTAATAAGCGTTTGAGGGCCGAACGGTGTTTCATAACAGTGTTCAGGTCCTTCTTTAATCCCGTCCTTTAATAAAAATATCCTGCATGCCAATTACAGTGATGAGCTGTTTCTTCGTCTTGTTGGCCGCGCACACATTGCAGGCATGAGCGGCCAGTAATATGTAGAAAGTGTCTTGTAGGCTGTTCCCTGACGCTAACGGCGAAAAAAAGATTCCAACTTCTGTTCAGAGAAAATGCAGTATTAAACCATGACAAGAAATTGGTAAAATAGACTTTTATACCATGTTTAGAAACACATCTTTTCGATTATGCCAGAAGCGCGTACACAGAAATTCCTACACAGTACCTCAGCGTAGCTAAACGCGTGTGTAGTCTTTTTTTTTTGTAGTCCTGCGAACGCGCTTTCTGGCCCTTTTGGGTCTGTTTGCAAACGTTCATCAGGGTGTCACGCGTCGCTGTGTGGAGCTAAGCGATAAGCCTACAGTCTCTGCCAGAAGTCGTCCCCGGAATCCTCGGCTTTCTCTAAGTGGCGTTTGACAACCTGCGCACCTTTTCCTTAAGTTCATTGGACTGCTGGTAATGGGGTCAATAAGTAAAGAATTTCGAGAAAAATTAGCCAACTCGTAGCTAAAAGACTGCGGCGCTTTTTCCCTGCAAATTGCTTCCGACATACCATACCTCGATAAGATAGCGCTCAGTGCAGCAATATTGTAGCTCTTTCCCTATTGTACTCGAGTTTATCGACCTCTGGGAAGTTAGAAAGGGCATTGTAAACGACAAGGAATGCGTTTCCATCAATTGAGAATATTTCCACTCTGGCCCTGTACCACGCGCATCGGAGACCTGACCCTATCAGCGGCGGTTGTTGTGAGCACGCACAGGCGTATTTCTTGCCAGTTGAACAGTTTGATACCAGCGGAACAAATCCGTTGTTTTTATCAGGTGAGAAAGCGAGGCTTCGTATTCTTTCTTGGCATGTTTTAAAGCCAACGTGTCCCGCATTAATCCTTGTCGAAATCATAACACTAAACCATTATACGGCTCATAGGAAACCAAACCCGATGACCAGAAAAAGTGGCATCTCAGGCGCCACGTGATCAGGCGAAGAATCTTCTTCCGAAGATGCGGGGAATTGAACCAAAGACTTTCTGATTGCGAGGCGGGCACGCAATAGATATGTATGTGGTGTATGCCTTGCCACAGAACTGTACGTTAATGAGTAGGTGTGTCATTAGAAAGGAAGAAAAAGTTTAAAAAATTTAAAAGTAAGCAAAACTAAAACGGAAGTTAGAAAACTCACAGGATGGTTACGACTAGCGTTAGAAATTAGCATTAGCATTAGCATTTCCGTTAGCATTAGAAATTCCCCTGCAGAAGCTAATTGTGTATTTGATCGAGCTGCCCCCTTGACAGACTTGTCACCACGGTCTTCAGGGAGTCCTCAGAAGCGGTTTCACTCTGCAGTTCCCGCTCCGTGGCTTGCTGACCATGAATCCCAAGTACTGTGCCCCGCAAGTTTTTATGTCGTTTGTGCCAGTGCGTTGTTTGGCGACGTCATCAGCCTTTGACCGTTAACGCACATCAGGAAGAGCCAGGTGTTTTCAGGGGTGAATTCAAAAAGAATTCGCGCTTTAACCAGCGAAAAAAAAACGTTGCAGTCTGGGAGCCATGTCATCGAGTGTTGTTTCTGCTGGCGGTAAGAGTGACTTGTGGTAAATTTCTATGAAAAGTTTTCGGCTCGATATGAAATAATGAAATTTTTCGCGTCCAGAGCCTAAGTCAACTGCAGAAAAATGCGAAATTTAGCTACGTGCCGCTTCCTTTCGCCATCCAAACACATTATCTGTATGTCTCCCTCTTATACCCCACCGCATATACACAAATATTTGTTTCATTCATTGCCTGAATAGCCCCGAGTACCGAACATCACCTGAATAATAGACATGACTATTACGTAATGAAGGTCTGTACTACGATCTTGAAATTCATGGGGTTGACATGATGTACAGCGTCCAGCGGTAGGTATTTGCAATCCCGAGATGTCGTGATGAAAAACTACAGAAAATTAGCGGTATTTCTTCAAGCATGGCCGCCGACCACTTTGTGGTGAATTATTCGGCAGGCGAGGCGATGAGCTGTGGATGCGGCTAAAGCTTCTAAAGATGAGGTAGAGAACTTGTGAATGATTCACAAGCGAGAAACTTTTCGTCGCGCTTAATATCTTGGTGAGTAGGCCTTGGATTTTAAACCAGACATACTAGCTTAAAGAGTAACTCAATAAGCCAACGCGGATAGCATGATTTTCTCTTCTCTCTAAAGTTAATGACAGACTAGGTTAGCTGAAATCTCATATTACTGATGCGTGTTCTCTTTTTGGACAGACAAAACTTATGCATGTTAATAATTTGACAAACAGGGGTAGCAAAACGCGAACTGCTGCGTATAAAACTAAGGGTGCTTAAGCGTCGTTTGCGATGTTCATGATATGGATCATCATATTCAATTGGGCTGTACAGTAATGGCCAAGTACTTACAGAAAAGTAGACGACGCTTAAGGATCGAATTGAACTTATTTGCAAGAAGTGTGTGATGGCGATGGAAAGAGAGCAAACATGGTTTAGTAGTGTTGGGAGACACTAATCAGGACATCTTAGCCGTGTCTAAGTGGTTATGCGTTCAGCTACTGAGCCGGAGGATTCGGGCTTCATCATGGCAGCGGCGACGACGTCCCGATGCAGGTGGAACGCAAAAAGGCGCCACTGTGCTTGGCGATGTCAGTGCACGTTAAGAACCACAGACGTTGTAATTTAATCCGAAGCCTTCACTACGGCTGCCCTCATAGCCTAGGTGTGGCTTAGGGACGTTAAACCACACAATTTACATGTACCATTGTTTGCACAAGGTTTCAATTCGGGTAAAATTATGTTGAAGGACGTCGACGTCAGCGCTGTTAGACTGGACAGTAAATTACACACTCATCAACAAATTTACGGATGGTGGAGGTAAGATTGGCTCAAAGATCATTGCGTAGCTAAAAAAAAACAGCAAGGGCCAAACAATCTACTGACTGTTGCGTAAATCAGAGAAAATTAGAAAAAATTCTCTCAGTCTAATCACATGTTTCTTCTAGCTCAAATTTCACGCAGAGGTTGTATTTGCTGGTAAGTTTCGCTTTATACTACATTTGTGTGGGACACTTGCTTGATACTGTCAGAATTAGTCAACAGTCTCCAGCCTCTGCAGTGACGGCGGACCGAAACGGCAAGCTTTCACAGCAGTCGTACCCGTAGCGCCATCTGTGCTAGCCGAAGGAACGAGGTCTCTACCAATGAGGCTGCGGCGAAACGCATGGCGCAGGAAGCGGCTGCACACTTGGTTTGACAGTGCTTTCTCGGCTTTTTTATCGACCACTTAACATACCAAACTTTCCGAAGAGTGAAATATTTTACAATCAATCAAAATTAGGCGCAGAAAACACTCGCAACTGTCCCCTTCCTGCACCTTGCGTTTCTCCAATGGGTTTCCCAGCAGCCTCCCTGCACGGTAGAGTGTTCATTCGTCTGGAGTGCGCATGGTGGCGCAACAGGCATTATTACTGTGAAAGCTTGCAGTTTTGGTGCGACCGTCGCCACAGGCAATGAAGATTTCCGATTAATTTCTACGGCATGAGCGAAGTATTCTAACCAAACGTAAGATAAAACAAAACTGACCGCCAAATGCCAGCTTTGTGCGAATTTTGAGCTCTAACGAGCGGGTGTTTGGCAGAGGGATTTTCTTGATTTTGTCTCAATTACGCAACAGTATGTACTTTAGGGAACACTAGTAAACACTGGAGAGCGAAGAGAAGAATACTTGTTCGCACAGACAAATTTCTCTGTGTTAGTAAAAATGTTACGAATCCATTTAATTACTAAACCACTGATGTTTAGGCACCAGAGCGTTAATAACAGTCTTTCACACGGTACTTTTTCAAAAGTTTTTCCAAAATCAAGGTGTAGAGGGTCAGTAGGAATGTTTAGGTCAATGTTGGAGCTAAGGTCATTTATATCGATAAGTGATGGGCAAGCCGATGACTGAGACGAGATGACAGATGGTTAGAGGATGGTTTATTTGCCCTGACGACCTGGCGCGAGCACTCCTGACCTTCCGGCAGGAGCGCTCCAGCGAAGGCTCATGGACGCACGGGCAGTGGGGGTGGGGAAGGGGGGGTTGTGTTCTTACTTTTATGCGGCTTCTCGGGTCGGTGAGGTCATAGGGTCTTGTAGCGGCAGCGTCGTCATTTCGTCGGGTCTTCTGGTTGGGGCGGGGGACGGAGCTGGGGTGATCGGCGAGGTCAGTTCTGGTCAGGCAGGCTGCGCACACCCGGGCGGTGCGTACCTGGTACACACGGCCGACGGCCACGGCCGACACAGGACGCCAAATCTCCGGGACCAGAATGGCGATGAAGGTACCCCGCACCTCACACCAGATGCTACATGATGGCAAGCCGGTGGCTAAGACGAGATGACAGATGGTTACAGGATGATTTAATGGGGGAAGGCCTGACGCGAGCACTCCTGCACGCGCCACTGCACAGTTCATCGTATTCCAGTCCGTCACAATGTCGAGAGGAATTGGGAATATCAGGAAGGTCATTTTAGTAGGGCATGACATGGCAACTTGGATAAAAATTTACCCCTGGCAATAAATCTGAAGGTGAGATAATAAACATGTACCACTGCTTTCGAAAACATGACTGCTCGAGAAATGGCACTGCAGTTTTACCTGAAATAAATTAATCTTTTCGGGATACTATACTGAGCTTACCAACTTAACAGTCTCGCAATAGCTTGCCTGTTGATAAAAGCTGCTAAAAGAGGCGGCACACATTGACGCTTACAATGCTCTAGGAATGTTTCACGATTTAAAATTCATGGAGTCACTGCTACATGAATATGCAAGCTTCCGTGACTCGATTAGTTTCATAATACCATTTCCGTGCAGCAAGTATAACGTCTGGCATAACTGGGTGTTCGTGAGTTGAGAAGTCTTGTAATTCACCACCACGTTATTTAGTTCAAACTGATCACGAAAATATATTAAAAGTGGGACTAAATTCCCGTTCTTGATTAAGGTTCTTATCATCGTCTTTTAATGTTAAAGGCTTCAAATGTGTCGGGTTAATAGTTTTCCAGAACTTCCAAAAGTTTCCGCATAACACATGTGAAGTTAAACAGGCGAATTAAAACGCTTTTCTCGTTTATTTGCGACAGGCAGTTCAAACCGCCGAAGTAACCTCATGATTGCACGCGCTACTGAGCATATGTCGACCACGGCGGGCCGTGCTCGATTGGAACCAATTGCCAAAAAGAATACTTATGGACACAAAAAACATTTATTGCTGCATCAATAACGCAGGTTGTCAACAAATTACGCCAGTGATCGTAGTCGCCCGACTCACCAGCGAGGTAAAAAACCAATGTTGGCCCGTGCTAGGGCAGTCGACAAGTTCTAAGGCCGGACAAGACTAGCTCGCGTGGAATCTTCCCACGAGGCTCCAGCCCTCTGGCGGAGAGCATATCCTCGCGCTGGAACGTCCACGTGCGTCGATTTCCCCAGGCCTTTAAGATTGATGACTTGTGATGAAACAATGTTTGGATATAGGACCGAGCCAAGCAAAGCCGCTCGCAAAAAGGGCCCAGCGTAAGTAGGAGTGATGAAACTGTCGTAGCCGTCTCGCCCATGTCCACAGCAGTGTCGCTGCTGCTTGGGCGCACTCGGTACAATGGAAAGAGCGCGAAATCGCTGAGAAACAAACCGAAGGGAACAGAGCAGGGGCGAGTTCCCACACATAGTTTAACTGATAACGAAATTCTTTTTTTGCTGAATAATATTTTTCGTGCGCATGTGGTTTTCAAGCATTTCATGGTTCTAGAAAGCCTTCCTTTTTGTTATAGAGGCGCTTCATATCCTACTTAAACCACTGGTTACGATGAATTTTGAAGCGAAAAGCTTCACTACGCCAGCTTTTCGAGCCGTCAGCGGGGCCGCAAGTTTGACGGTGAATGTACCTAGACGTTAAACAAGAAAATAATAATAATAATAATAATTTGTTTTTTAGGGAAAGGAAATGACGCAGTATGTCTCATATATCGTTGGACACCTGAACCGCGCCGTAAGGGAAGGGATAAAGGAGAGGGTGAAGGAAGAAAGGAAGATGTGCCGTAGAGGAGGGCTCCGGAATAATTTCGACCACATGCGGATCTATAACGCCTGTCTCACATATCTCGATGGATATCCGAACCGCGCCGTAAGGGAAGAAAAGTGAAATAAAGTTCGTTTTAAGGAAATGAAATGACGCCTGTCTTATATATCTCGGTGAACACCCAAACCGCGCCGTAATGGAAGGAAAGTGAAATGAAAGTTGGTTTTAAGGAAAGGAAATTACGCCTGCCTCACATATCTCGACGAACACCCGAACCGCGCCATAAGCGAAGGAAAATGTAAGTTCGTTTTCAGAAAAGGAAATGACGCCTGTCTCACATTGCGCCATTTCCTTTCCCTCAAAAAATCAATTTCTTTTTTCAATTTGGCTTTCCGAAATTATGTGCAGGGTTTGCGCGTCGTTTGAAACCGGATTTGGTACTATATCTCCGCATACAACGAGCAGTAATACTATATTAAGCTATATTAAATACGCATTCTTGTGTGAGCGCCTTTAATGTCGTTTCGAAGAAAGCAAGATGGTTAACTAAGAAAAAAAATGACGACTACTGTGTGTGTGCCAGTATGGCTATCAATGGAAACTGTTAGTCGCTCGATCATAAACGCCGCCAGGGAGGTGCAGCTTCTTGCTCTGGACCAGGGTTAACCAGAACTAAACCACCATAGTTTCTTGGTTACGTGATAGCAGGAACATGCTTATCTATTAATTGATGTACCTTATTATGAAAAGAAACGAGTTATCTTCAATATAACATTCTGAAGAATATAAAAAAACTACGTGCAGAGAAATTACCTTTATAACACAGTTTTGATACTCTCCTTTTTTTAATTCTTGTGCGGCGATAAGAAAGTGGATGTGGATTTAATAATGAAACCATCATTGTGTACCGATAAATGAAGTAGCGGCGAGAGGCTATCAGTGCGGGAAATTGGAACAAAATCGAGAATGAAGGAAAAATTAATGCTTTGTATTGTCGGATTTGATACGAGATATGACACGCCAAAGGTTGGACATGTGTTAACACAGTAACTTTTTACCGTTTTTTATATTCAGAGGAGGAATAATGGGACACGGTTTTTGGAGGAAAATACAGTCGCCGAAAACGAGGTTGAGATTGTGTTGATGCAAAGCCTTTACGACGCGGAGTGCTCCGTTGAAGGGAGCAACAAAGAAATCCTTTGCATCGGGTGGTCTGTACTAAACTCCAAACATTACGACAGGAAACGAATAGTGGCAATGTGTGAAAAACACTTCCGGGGGAGATAGAAATTTTATTTCGTAACAAGCGAATAATGGCTTCCGATGCGTACGCTACCTTTTCGCCTGTTTATTCTATCGTGTCAGAACTGTTGTAGTTCAAGTACAGAAAATACATTTTAAGTCATGAGCCGATTTACTTAACCATGCTTCGAAGTACGATTATGTTACGCTACATCGCGCGCAGAACGCTTTCAAGGCCGTCGAGTTTGAGTGGGAGGCTACGGATATTACAACGAAGGACAAGGAGCTTATAGCTTCAGCTCAACGGGACATTTATTCAATAGCTATATGCCGAGGCTCTATAGCATATTGAATAAATGTCCCGTTGAGCCTCCCTTTCTAAATGAACAGTTCATTCATTCATTCATTCATTCATTCATTCATTCATTCATTCATTCATTCATTCATTCAATAGCTATGCAGTATGGGCAGTAGCTATGCCTATTTCTTCTTCTTGATTTCGACTATGATGTCGAAACACGTACCAGTGAATATGTACCACTGGTGTCCACGTCTATCAGATATCCGGTCATTTTAGCTCTTCTGCGATCGAAGGCAAAGTGTTCCGAAAACACTGCACTCTACACTCTAAACACCAATGCGCCCATGTGGGAGTAAAAAGGAGAATAAGCTGTCCTCTAGTACATACCCATTTATCGAAAGAAGTGGGCCAGAGGACGGCTTACTTCCTTTATTACTCCCTGTTTATAGTGTAAGTGCACGGTGCGTCCGGTTACAACCATCTACTGACGACGGCACGCGCTTGAAGGTGATACGCGCAGTTTCGCATAAACTGCTGGTGTTCGGCGCGACAGGTCGGAGCAGTGCCAAACGTCATGAAAGCATTGTGTTTTGCTCGTTTTGTCTCCACTAGTGACCTTGGGCTGATAGAGCTCTCTGTTCTGTGTACGTCCTGAAAGCCCTGCATCTTTATTGTCATGGCGCTTCCTGGGAACATGTCCTTCGCCGGTTCTCTCCAGTTTCTACTGCAGCACGTGGTAAGTACCTTACCTTTAGGGGTCGCTTTTATGGGCACTGCATCTTATATGAGAGTCTTGTCAGGCGCGTGCGTTTATCGGCGCCAGAACACTGGCAGTCCGGAAGCGGATAGAGGTGTCGAACAGCCTCCATCAAACGGAGGTATAATTCGTGATCATTGTTTTTCTTTTTTTTCTGAAATAATCGACGCCTACCCTCGGTTGCGTCGGCACATGCACATGGGTATTGAGTACTGTGAGTTGTGAGAAAGAGCTCATGGACGTACGTACCGATAAGCCAGAAGAGGCCGCTTAGTGAGGGCTTCGAATTTCAGAGCACAGAAGGACACCAACTAGAAGAAAGGCAATTCAGTCGTTATTGACATGATTTTCTGTGCACTCACTAGGCATAAATGTTATTCACTCAATGTACTTAGTTGTAGATCAAAACTGTCGTTGCTTTTCTCATTTGCGTGAGCCTAGCAATAATCTGTAGACATATTCCAGACTTCAAAGGTACTGCGTGCGTCTTCAGCTCTCTTCAGTTTTTAGAAGTGAAAATCGACCTTTCTTGGAGTCGTGAAAAAGACGTGTGTCTTTTATATAAAAAAGCGATATAAAAATGAAGCAATCAAAATACACAGCACTTGCAGCGAGCTTTAGAGCAGCTACTTTTGGGGAATGCGGGGAAGAATAGCCGGTTATTTTATGCAAAGCACCTGAAATGTAGATTGACAGCGCCATTGAGCATAGCTGCCTTCGAATCAGCAGCGACTGTCTGGCGTACTTTCATTGCATTCAATGCGAAGTTACGCTCGGCTGACAAGGCGCTTCTCTTGTAAATATTTTTTTATCGTTATGAGTGCTCCAGCTTTGGAGCACTGCATAATGTGTAGATCAACCTTTTCTTACTGCTTTTCGAAAGGACACAAACGCACGCTTTTAATAGATAGCGTTAAAGGCCCATTTAATCAGAAAATCTGGTGTTGGCGTAGTGAGTGAAAAATGACAGGCACAGCTCTGGCAGGTGGTCCCCAGACAGCTACATAGGAGGCAGATGGGCCACTTGGGTCACGTGACCTGGCGGCATCATCACAACCTGCCGACAGGTTAGTGAGCAAACTGCCCATTGTAGCAGGTGGCAGTTAAACTATTGACTGATCGCTCGGGAAAAGCAACCTGGGCAGTCTGAGTCCCACCGCTAGGAGCACCTGCCATAGCAGGGCTGTGGCGCATCGCTTAATCACTTCACCACCCCGCCAGGAATCGAATGAAGACTCCCAGAGATGAACGTAAAGTAGACAATGACCCCTTGCATATATGTGAATTTACACTTTACGCTATCGCGTCGTACCCTTAAGGCGGAGCTTATAAGAGTCCCCTCCAATTTTTAACGATCTCTAGTATCACACGGAACAAAGTTTTAATAAGGCGTCTAAATGTTTGGTTTTGCGGCGATAAGTCATGTGATGACCCCCATAATGCGCAGGTCCACACGGGACGGAGAGGCAAAGAGACACCGTATGGCTCAGTTTAAACAAACAGGTATATTCAATAATTACACATGATTAAGATTATACATCAGAGGCTGGGGCGTCCGAGCTTACGTGCCGACGACTTCATGGGGGCGATGGAGTGGCTCCGGAGTTGGGCTCGAGCGGTTGCTGGCAGAAGCTGCACGCCGACGGGCTTCGGCGCTGAAGGCCCTCTTGGCGAACGATGTCGTCCTGAGCGTGCTTGCAGTAGAATTTCGATAGTCGTCCGTTTCTTCGAGGATGGTTCACAAACCCTTCCTCTAGTGTCGTTCGGCTTGGAAGATGAACAGGAGGCGAGCTTGTAGATGATGACAGCAGAACATAATTTTACAAAAGAACAAACTTTGCACTACTTTACTCATCGACCGGGCAGGTTAGTGCCTAAGTAGCATCACATTACATGCTAAGCATGGAGCCCCAGCTCAGACTGGACTGCATCCGTTTACATGTGCTTTTAAGCACTTGATTAACAAAGGACTAAGGGCGGTCATTTCCAGTGGCCCGCCCAAAGCATCAATTCTCCAATCCAAAATAACATGCGAGATGGGGACCGCCCCTTGGGCTGGGCTTAGCCTCGACCCCAGAGTCTGTTAACAATACAGACTAAATAAACAACAAAAACGCCACCACTCTCTCTCAAGTGAGAGTATACACAGGCTCTCTCTTCGGAGCTAATTCACTAGCGCCTGTCTTTCCACATTCTTGGCGAGTACTGCCTGTCCGCCATGACAGGTGTCCGTCGCGGCCCTTCTGGGAAGCTGTGGGTGCCTTCCCGGCGATAGCCCACGACAAAGGGGGGGGGAGGGAAAGAATGTCGTCTTCGCGGTTTCGCATAGCGTCGGCTGTGGTACGGCGCGCTCTGGCCCACTGACAGCTCCCTTGTCCTGGAATGTAACCGGAAATTGGGGAGGATAAAGCCTGTTTCCCCGGGGCGGCGGCGGGACCGGTTTTTCTGGTCGTCACTCAAAGAGCATGGCTGGGTAATTGATGATGCCGCTGTCACGGGTCTCCGTCTATGCCGCGCCGTCGAACGTGGATCCTCGTAGCACACACGGAATGTCACAGTCAGTATAATTTATTTTTTGCACCAGTTTTTCTGAATGTCAGACATGCTCCTTAGCTGTTCTCATTGTTATACAAATACATTATTAATTATTATTATTAATTGGTTTTGGGGGAAAGGAAATGGCGCAGTATCTGTCTCATATATCGTTGGACACCTGAACCGCGCCGTAAAGGAAGGGATAAAGGAAGGAGTGAAAGAAGAAAGGAAGAAGAGGTGCCGTAGTGGAGGGCTCCGGAATAATTTCGACCACCTGGGGATCTTTAACGTGCACTGACATCGCACAGCACACGGGCGCCATAGCGTTTTTCCTCCATAAAAACGCAGCCGCCGCGGTCGGGTTCGAACCCGGGAGCTCCGGATCAGTAGTCGAGCGCCCTAACCACTGAGCCACCACGGCGGGTGTATACAAATACAGCAGGGGTGGAAATACATTTGAAAGTTATTTCGCTATTTCATAAAATTTTGAATGCACCTACGTGAGCTTTTGTTTATGAACTGTGCTCGTTTGCCGGTTACATCTGCTCTATTCAACCATTCATGCGCAGTATTCGAAGAGTGAGAAATAGATCAATACTGAACATAGTTTCACCTGCTGGTGCAAATAACTCGCCATAGCCACGCTTTTTTTCTCGCCATCAGCGGCATGCTAAGTGTGACTTCAGCTACGGTTTTCGTTTTGATCAACTTTTTTATATACTAATGCCAAAACAGTAGATGGCTCACCGACAGAAAAACCCAGCGTCACCCAAAAAGGTAGCGTTATAAAACCTGCGATTGGTCGAAACGGTGTGACTTCATCAAATGCGGGAAAATGCGAAGTGTTAAACTATATTATTAAGTAGTATATAGTACTACACTGACTTATAAGGAATAGAATAGAATTGGAATAGAAAAAGAACGAATAGAATTTGAATGCCTCGAGTCGACTCCAACCCGGACCGAGGCAGCTGCCTTCAGACAGTACATATCAACGCTTCCTGCATTAATCTGCCCTTAGAATGACTCACCAGGTTGCCCAGTGGTGTGGTATTGGGCCAAAGTTGGTGACTACCAAAGTTGTCGCACAGTTGCGGGGCTGGTTGCGTTCTAATCTGCACGAGATGTAGCACAGAACTGCTAGTCGTATCGGCAGTCAGCCGTCAAGCGAGAGTCGAATCGTCGATTTCCAAACGCAAGGGTGTCCTATGCGAGCAGGTCAATCCCGTATTTCAAGCTCGTTGTTGGATCAAAGCGATGCTTTCGTATTGTAGCACGTAAACCAGCTTTTAAGTGTCCCCTACATTTTTTTTATTTTACCTCATTTGTCCTGTCATCAACTTAATCATCGGTGGGGTTTGAAAAAAGTGGGAACTAACAAAGAGGATTATCAATGGTCGTGGACGTCTTCGATGTTGTGTTTAAAATGAGAGCGGGTTGCCATAATAACAGATTAGACGAGAAAGTCCTTCCGGTCATTGGCTGTTCGTGGTATGACTGCTGATATATGACAATATGCGTGCGCTTAAAATAAACGGCGTTTGAACGTCTGTGCCCCTGGAAGGCGGTACGGGGGTCCGATGACCTAGTTGTGCAATGGAAGACTGAAAAATGTGTATAAATGCAAATGCCTAGGAGAAGGAGGAGGAGGAGGAAATAACTTTAATTTCCATCAGAAATGGTATTCCCCCAACCCCCTCGGCACTATAGGCCGGGGAGGTAGGAGGTACGCTTTAGATGCTGGCCTGGAGGTCTTGCGCCTCGGTGGTCTCTTCTGCCAGTCGGAGGCTGAGCTGGAGCTCAGGGTCCGAACTACGCAGCAGAGTCTCCCAGGATTGTTTAGAGTTGATATTTAGCGCGCATCCAGGAGAATTTGGGCATTGCGCGGGAACACATGGTTCGCCAGGATCGGGTGCGGGTATGTGTATGTTTGGAGTCGTATCCACGCGACTGCCCGCGTATTATTTAAAGAAGGATCGGGGGAGGCGGGGGGGGGGGGGGGGGGGAGAGAGGGGGGTACCAGCTTACGTTTCAATACGTAATTTCCTCATATTCTGCTATGCGTTCACCACTCCCTTGCCCGGGGAGTCCTGACTAGCCCGGTGGTATAAACCTCTAGCTAGCTCGTGAGCCGCCTCGTTGCCAGGGACGGCAGCATGCGCCGGTGTCCACATAAACGTAATTTTTCTCGCAATTTGTCGATGGTTGAGAAGCTTCGCTGCCACGGACGAGAATGACAGTAAAGCTGCCATTAAAAATTTTAGCGCAAAGGCCTATTACTTTGCGGCGTGAGAGGAGGGTGGGAAGGTAAAGGCGTGATTTTAACGCAATAGCGTTAGAGCGGACATTCCGAGGAAAAGCAGCGCGCGTTTATCGCACTAAATAAGGATTGGTTGGCAGTCATCGTGACGTCACACCACGATCAACCAATGAGAAGAAGATGCCGCTGACAAGACGTCAAGGAAAATGACGGATGAGAGGTTGGCGCGGTGCCATGGAGCTGCGCAGTAGTCACAGCGTGCGGAAAGTTTCCACTGATGTGTGGCTGACGCGTCAAGTCACGTGACCGGGTACGTGAAGTAGCTTTGCGTGTAGTGGGGATGAAAAACGTTTATTTTGCTCTATTTATATATGGATTTAGCGGTTCTTCAGATGGCTCCTTCCATCTTTATATCCAGGGTTGGTGCCCCTAGTCCCCACTGGGGGTGGTGGTGGTGAAAAGCCTTTATTTAATGAAAGAGGTGAGGCTCTTTAAAGAGCCCCGCAATGGGTGGAGTCCTTATTCCGGGACCCCATTGGTCGAAGCCGCCAGCTTAGCCCTCTTGACCAAAGCCTTTCGGGACTGAAGGTCCGCACAGCCAAGCAGGGCCACCTCCCATTCCCCACTGGGGGCAGCTGCCGTGCGGGCACGTACGCCTTACTAGCCCTTGCTGGACTATCAGGGTGTCGCTGGAAAGCATCCTCTCCCACTGTTCCCCACTCGGGTTTTCTATTATGGTTATTTCTGTTGCTTTTTGGCAGGCCCATGTGATATGGTACAGCGTGGGCTTGTCCCCGCACCAGGGGCATGTGTTCTCATACTGGGTAGGGTACATTTTGTTTAGTATGTATAAGTTCGGGTATGTCCCCGTTTGTAGTTGCCGCCAGATTACAACTTCTCTGTTGAGTTGTTTGTCTGGTGCCGGATATCTCATTCTGGCGCCCCTGAAGTAGTTTAGCGTGTCCGCGCATGTTTGGCCTACCGGTTCTGGGTCCTCTATGGCGGCAGTGTTTTTGGACGCCCGGTTTGCTGCGTACCCTCGAGCTATCCTATCTCCCCCAGATTTCCCTCGACCACCCGTGTTTTCCGGTATCCAAACTATCGCGTGTTTGCTTTGTCTGTGGGTCCGCCGTTAGAGCGGAGAATGTTCAGCGCTTTGCGGCTGATCCTGCCGTTCATGTAATTCCGGCATGCTGTTTGCGAGTCTGTTCTTTGCGGGTAGAGAAACAGCTAAGGAGCGCTTTTCAGTTATGTCAACTGTCGTTTAAAAGACAAAGAAAAAATATCGCTTAACAGAAAATGACAGGCGCGGTAACTGTGCCACTTCTCTGTGGACACCTCAACCGCGCCGTGCGCGAAGGAAGGCGGGAGGGATAAAGGGATGGTCTAAGTTATTCCGGAGCCTTCCACTGCGTCACCTATCACTCTTTTCTCTTCGCCGCTTTCTACGAGTGCCGGAATTTCGGTGAATGGAAAGCCAGTTCGTTCGCGTTGTCGTGCTATTGTAGACCTTCCAGTGACTGGCGTCAGGAGAGTAAACGTTTGTCGTGCGCTAATAAGCCACCTCTGGACTAGCACTTGAGGTTGCAGCAATGCGGCGTAAACGCCAATGCGATGGACAGCTACGAAAGGGAAGGGCTGAAGCGGAATGTCGTAGGCGTCGGGCGACAGCAGAAAAGCGATCTAATGAGAATGCAGCGATTGCGGGCAGTCGAAAGAAGTTTTCTGCGGCCACTTCTAAACCAGCGCGCTCGGCTTCTTATGGGCTGGTCAGGAGTTCTCAAGTTTTAAAACGCCGTCACTTTTTAAGAGCAAGTCGGAAGAATGATTCTACATGCACTGTTTTGGAGTGATGCAAGAAGGGTGATTAAGTTACACATGAGGCTATCCAAAACGACACAAGCATATTCGAGTTCCCGTCACATCAGAGTCGAATAGGAGAGTGCCTTAAAAGACGAGAACGCGAGGGACAGGTTACGGCGTAAACAGCCTAGTGCACGCTTTGCAGAGTTTTAAATGTCATCAACATGCAGAGTCTCTAGTAAAACGCTAGAAATATGAAGGAGTTAGTGTTACGGTATTATATAACAGGACATGAATAATTTAGTGTTACAGGATTATTCAATAGGTAATAAGTGGGCATGATGTAGTTACAGCGATGGTCATTTTGTGGAGAATTAACACGGCGGAAGTGGTTATTTGTCCGCACAGTACACAATCGTGGGCGAAAAGCCGAATATTAGAAATGGTGTTAGGCTGCAAGGTATTCGTGCAGATAAGAAAAAGCGGGGGTCCCAGCAAGGTGCCTTCAGGGGTGTCAGGGAGCAGTGGGATGAGGAGCGATCAATTTAGACCGGACTGAAACAAATTTTTGACGATCAATCAGGATGGAACTGGTCCAGTTCGATACAGAAGGATGTAACTTGATTCCCCGGAATTTGAAGACGAGGGTAAGAGGGACATTATTAAACGCTATTTTTAAACCAAGAGCAAGGGCCCAGACGGGAATATTGAGGTTAGAGTGTAAATCGTGAAAAAAATTGGGCAAGAAGTGTTGCACAAGAATGACCTGTACGAAATCTGTACTGCTTATGATGAAAAAAGTCCGCAGGTGATAAAAATCTGCAATTCGCAGTGGATGATGTGCTCCATGGTTTCGAACATGCGCTTGGTATGGAAATGGTAAGGTAGTTATTTGCATGGGCAGCAGCGTTAGTTTTTTTTAAAGACTAGAACGATCTTCCCCCCCGCCAGTAAAGCGGAACGGATCCGGTCGCCAGGAACTGCTCAAACAAGCCGGATGGTAAGTAACAACTCTTATGTTTCGAATTCTTAAGCACATTAGTTTTAATGCAATTCCGTCCAATTAGGATTATTTCTTTAGTTTTTCAATTAAATCAGCAGTACCATTAGATTCGTAACAACTCATTTCATCTGTGGCCGATCCATATCGGGTAGGTCAGTCAGAGCCCAAAATGTAGCTTTCAGAAGTCCTGTAACCTGACATGCTTGCAAAATAGAACCGCTACTATCCATATAGAAACAGCATTACCGTTTCTGCTTATAATAGCGTCACGTGACCGTGGGGAACGAGAGCGGCGGTCCTGCGGCAACAGAGAGCGGGAGAATCGGCGTGGAGGCGGAACGGCTCCTTCAGATGGTTCGAACGGGGCTCGGGTCGAGAAGTTGCGGGACGAGGCGGGACTGTACAAGGAGGGGAAGACGTTGCGGGGTGGTGAATGCCATGAACTGCGGCAATGGCGGGCGATGTGGCCAATGCGAGAGCACGGGAAGCAGATGGGGCGGTCACTGAACTGGGACCGACGCCACGGTTCACGGTCGGTGCCCATTGGCTGTTCTCGTCAGCGGCACGGGAAAAATAGGTACCGGACCCGTCGCTCTGCGGGACGGCACAGCGGGCTGTCTGCGGGAGAAAAACCGGCTTGTGCGGGAAGCGGCGCGCGGAAAACGTCCTGCGTTGCGCGTTTTCCCGCTAATGTGAGCGCGCCTTAACGTGGCGGATAATAATAGGTGCGGCGAAAAACAGAGGGAGGTGGCTAGGGGCTGTCCGGGCTTCTGATGGCGCACGCTGCCGGAGGGAGGTTCAGGTGAGCGAGTTCCTGCCGCACGACGGCCTGAATCAGCGACACGGCGGGTAGAGAAGTATCAGGTGCAGGTGGACGGAGCATCACAGGGGCAAGGGCTTCCAATTCACGGCAAACAATCCGGGTGACATTGTCGGCGACGGGGACATCATCGGAGGACGCGCGGGACGGTAATCGCTATTCCTCGCAGGAAGAGGTGGCGGCCGTATTAGGGAGCCGAGAGAACTGCTGTGAAATTCGGCGGCTTTTAACCTGCTCGAAGCGACGGCATTCTTTTATGATGGTGTCCACGGTAGTACAGTCTTTGCAAACAATTAAATTAAAAGCATCATCCGCAATCCCTTTCAGAACATGGCCCATCTTGTCGGACTCGGTCATGGTGGCGTCAACTTTGTGGCAAAGCGCCAAGACATCTTGAATGTATGCGACATAACTTTCGGTGGACGACTGGGCGCGCGACGCGATCTGCTTTCTCGCAGAGAGCTTCCAGTAGTCGCGTCTGTCAAACAAAGTACGGAGCTTTTCTTTAAAAGTGTCTCAGCTTCGCACTTCGTCTTCTTGAGTTTCGTACCAGACCCGCGCCATGCCACTCAGATAGAAGATAGCATTCGCTAGCGTCGCGGTGGGATCCCACCGGTTATAGGTGCTCACTCGTTCGTACAGGTTGAGCCAGTCGTCCACATCGGTGCCTTCGTTCCCAGAAAAGGTACCGGGGTCACAGGGAGGAGCCATGACCACGAAGGGAGTAGCAGGAGTGGTTCGTGACTCGCCGGGTGGAGCCATGATGGTAGCAGGCCCGGCCTGAGGACCGCTTCGGAGCTGCGTGGCGTGGAGATCGTCTACCCAGCACTTCCACCTAATGTTACGTGGCGGCAAAGAGGTGAAGACAGGACTACATGATAGATGGCGATGGAATGATTAAATGGCGGTGGGCCTAGCGCGAGCGCTCTGTTCCGCACCACTGCCAACTTTGTCGTCTTCTAGTCCGTGATACTAGCTTTACAGAAACGCTTAGAATTAGCAACACAGATGTGAGGAAAGGTGATAGCAAAAAGAGCGCCTGGTTTGTTTCTTTAACTTCCTTTATTCGTCAGCAGTCACCAGTTAAAACATTTCAAAGAAATGTTTAACCAATTAGCCCAGCACCAAGTTTTGCTAAAATACAGATTCCATGCATTTATGGTGTTGTACTCAAGTTTTAGCAAAATGAAACAGTCGGTTTTCCTCGTTGTTTAAACGCTTTAAATTTGTTTCGTACCAAGATGATTGAATGCGCGCTTTGATAACTATGTATGAACAACAGTATTAGGCACTGCATTTCGGTTTTGAAAAGTGATCGGTTGGCTCTGATGGTGAGTAGGTCTCAAGTGGAGGTGTTCACGAATCAAACTAGAATAATCTCCTTTCTCCTATAACGTAAGTCACTTTTTAGTTTTTGTGCCTTTAAGCAAGGTGCACAGCATCGAACCATGTATTACACGGTGATCATTTAGGTTGGGCAGAAATGTAAAGGAAGGTACCATTTAAGCGTGAGCCGCCACGGTGGCTCAGTGGTTATCGCGCTCGGCTGCTGACCCGAAAGACGCGGGTTCGATCACGGCCATGGCGGTCGCATCTCGATGGAGGTAAAATTCTAGAGGCGCGTGTACTGTGCGATGTCAGTGCACGTTAAAGAACCCGAGGTGGTCGAAATTTCCGGAACCTTTCACTACGCCGTCCCTCATAGCCTGAGTCACTTTTGGACGTTAAACTCCAAATAGCCAACCAAACCATTTAGGCGTGAGGTTGTTAGATGAGCAGTCAGTTGTGCGCGTAGGATCATTCATTCATTCATTCATTCATTCATTCATTCATTCATTCATTCATTCATTCATTTCATACATATCCTCAAAGGTCTCTCTTGACATTACATTACGGAACGGGTGGTTATGGCAAACAAAGATAATAAATTATGGTGAGAGGATTTCGATGAGCCGCTTGAATGCTTGTGGGTTGATGATAGTGGCAACTTCGGTGCGCAGGGCATTCCAGTATTGTGCTGTACTCAGAAAAAAATGATTTCTGAAAGGTCACAATATGGGCTTGTGGGGTATACACTTTACGTGATGGCGAATGCGGGCGATGCAATGGGCTCTTCTATCATGTCTTTTTATGACAATTTGCGACGATCCAAAGGTTAGACATGTGTTAGACAAACAGTTTTCTCTGCTATTCCTAGATAACACGGATGACAAGTTAAAACAAGCGTTCGACGGAAAATTAAGTCACCGAAAATTACATACGGGCTCTTTGCATAAGTGGTAGATAGTTTCGGTAAGCAATCATGAAACAGGTGGTTAAAGAAAGGTGTTACCGTTAGAAGGTCAACAGGCGATGACAACGAGCACACGTTTAAATGATGCTATGCAGCGCAAGCAAACATTTCAAGTGGTAAGAGTGAGCGTACACGGGTGCAGCTCCGCGAATGACAAGCTGAGATAAAAAAAAGCACCATCATGTGAGCCATCCTGGTGTCTATCTTTGCGAAAGATGATGAAATTAGTAAAGGCAGAAAATATTTAGCAGCCTGTGATTGCCGATTTGTCATGTTTCTCTTAAAGCACTATATTGCATCAAGAAGATAAAATGAGGTTGTCCAACTCCTCCGTTTTTGGACTTAATACTGCGAATGTTAATTTATCTGAAACATAAAGGTGGTCTACTGCTGCTACATGCTGTTGGTTGCTTACGTCTCGCTAGCCATTATTTAATGCATACTAGGCTAATGGTGCTCCGGTCATGACGGAAAGTTTGTTTTTTTTTTACAAAATGGTCGAAACACACCTATAATTAAAGGCTGCGCGTCTTTCTAAGCTGAACCAACCGCCTGTGGGCGAGGCGTGTGTTGGGAGAGTAATCCTCACTAATGCTCAAATCGAATTGATCTCACTCAGTTTTTTGGTTCGGAATATTACAACTTCTCTTTCATTGAAACGAAAAAAAAATGTTACACTTATTCGTCTGGAATTTCTTTTTGGTAAGTCCCAAGTCCACGTGCACACGCTATGGCCCGAGGCTCAAGGCTCTAGCCCCGAGTAGCCGATGGCTTTGACCAATGATCCACTTCTCACTGTCATTCAATGTATATCAGGCGCATGTTGTAGTCACTCAGATACGAGAGCATTGCAACAGGATCTAGCGTCGACACTTGAGTTATGCATTCCCTAGCGCAGACTTGCACGTTGGATGCGTCGGTTTTGAGGCCTGATTCTCGGATTCTGTAATTTCCAGTCTTTTTTTGAGTTCCCTAAAAGTTTTCTCGTGGTCCATTCGAATAGACTGTTGTCCCTCAAGCATGACTGTTTGCCCGGGAGATTTTTTTCAGGGCTTTAGCCATTTCTCAACCCAAGTAAGTGAATGCCTCTGAATAACAAAAAACGGCGGCGCCATGTTACCCAGCAGATGAGCTGACGTCAACTAGCGAACGGATTCGCAGCCTCCTAAGTACATACTGTTATCGCCGGAGCGTCGACTGATTAGTTGCACGGAGATGCATGAATAACTGGAGCATCGAACTATTCAAAGTAAGCACTGACGCAAGCGCTAAGGCTGCTGTCCGAATGCGCAATCATCCCCCCCCCCCCCCCCTTTTTCAACTGTATGACACGCTCCTCAATGCTTATCAATGAGGTGCTCTGTTTGTCAGTGGCAGATAGCGAAGCCGAGGGAGTCGCTAACACTCGTCAAATACTTGCCCTTATTTCCTATGACTCAAGTCCTTCACCGCTTATCCCTCATTCGCCTCTTTTTAACAGCGTAAGGCAGTGAAGCCACGTCTGCGGCAAATGTTCATTTTCCTTTTTTTTTATTGTAAAGTTGAACTCAACTGTTCAGGTTCTCCACTCAGATTTTCAAAACGTGAATAGCCGTACAGAGTTCAGCTAGGGGATTGTCTACGGCTGGTTTTGGCCGACAACAGAGTGTGTCATAATCACGGAGATATAAGAGACCACTAAATTAGTTTTTTTTTTTAATTCGAGAAGTGTGCCATGAGGCATAAGTTGAAAAAGGAAAGATTTAGTATGCCATGTACCGTCTTAGCGTTACCATCACCAGACTATCGGGAGCCCGCGTACCGTTCGTGCGCATGCGCAAATCACCTTCAAGGTGCCAGATGGTTCCAGGTACCCGCCAGCTGCAGAAACATCTGCCGCATCCGGACCAATCAGAACGTGCGCACTGGTGGTGGGCGGGCTGCCGGTATTCCGGTAACAGTAACGGTAACACGGTACACTGTATGCTAAAGATGTCTAACAACTCGCCGGTGGTGATAGTAGTAAAAGGTCCTCGGCGGTTGTCGTTGTTCGGAACGGCCATCACTCGCGGCTGCATTTCGCACGACATCGACATTTCGAGATAAGAAGCCCAAAAACATCTCCAGTAGCCATTAAGATCTTGGAAACAGTTCCGAAGAGTTCCATCATTCTAGGAACGTCTGTTCTCACTCTGAGACAATTTGACAAGGTCGCTCGCTGACAGAGGTATGTGAGGATTGTAACCAAACAACAAAGAAAACAAACAACGTATCGCGGCATACTTTTCGCTTATGCTGACCAAGCATCTCTTTATCAGACAGCTCGGGGCGTATCAGGATGGGTAGCTACAATGCCAACACAGCATTCTTGAGCACAGGTAGGATGCTTCGCCACGTGTTCTTTGTGTATACGGCAGAAGATAAGCTATCACGAAAGCAATGAGACAAAGTCATGACTATTATTCGGCCGATGACAGTGACCGCCGGCGCTGAGATTTTCCTTCGCTCTGGGCACAAGTTTACCTTCACAGACCACGTATGCTTGAATTCTTGTTTTCATGACAACTGGCTGCTGACGAGGACTCATCAATCCACATAGAAGCATCGCATTAATCTTTCTACGCAAAACTGCGTCAGCACCTCACTACTACGGTCTTCCAGCGACAACAGCACTCCTGCAGTTGGACACTAACTGAAACCGAGAGAGACCCTTGACTTACCGAAGAAAGTAATACGAACACACGAAGCAGTTTTGTCGTAACTTCGTTGTAAACATGCACAATCATCAAACATGTGTCTCTCAACTTGTGCTGCGGCATATTTGGAACGAAATTATTAGGATCGTACTTTTTGAAGACCCACTGACTGGAAGATATTGCCAGTTGTTGTCGTTGTCGTCATAGTCGTTGTCGTCATAGTCGTCGTCGTCGTCGTCGTCGTCGTCGACGTTGTTGTTGTTGTTGTTGTTGTTGTTGTTGTTGTTGTTGTTGTTGTTGTTGTTGTTGTTGTTGTTGTTGTTGTTGTTGTTGTTGTTGTTGTTGTTGTTGTTGTTGTCGTCATAGTCGTCGTCGTCGTCGTCGTCGACGTTGTTGTTGTTGTTGTTGTTGTTGTTGTTGTTGTTGTTGTTGTTGTTGTTGTTGTTGTTGTTGTTGTTGTTGTTGTTGTTGTTGTTGTTGTTGTTGTTGTTGTTGTTGTTGTTGTTGTTGTTGTTGTTGTTGTTGTTGTTGTTGTTGTTGTTGTTGTTGTTGTTGTTGTTGTTGTTGTTGTTGTTGCGATGGTACATGCCCACGGTGGAGGACCGGCCAGCGTTTGGTGCATAACAAAAAAGGAGAAAAATTCATGCAGACTTATTTCAAGAAACTCGTAAATAAAAATAGAGGAATCTGGGAAATGGAATAACGATTTTTTATAAGTTTTCAGATTGGAATGAAAATCGATTAATGAAAAAGTTGAGGGTTAAAATTAATGAAATAAAAATAATAACAATGATAAATAAAAAATATTTGAAAAACTGTAAAGGGAAAGAAGAGTTAACACGAAAATCTCCCGGTCTCGATAACACACATGTGGAGAAGCTCACACGCAAACTTAAGGGCATGCCCTTTGACGGTTGCACCGAAGGAAAGAGAGGAGGATGGGAAGAGTAAACGGCAGCCCTAATCGAGCGAGGGGAATTTGCAAACACTTAATTATCTGCAGTGCAAACCACCGGCAGGAAAGAATCAAATGATCTAAGGATTCAACGTCCTGCATGACGCAGAACGATTCGACGGCGTGAACCTAGAACGGCATAAATATAGGTTAAGACGAGGAATCCTGCACCGCAACAGCGTCGTGGAAACCTCAAATTGCCTTGAAGCACATGAAAGAACGTTCCATGAAAATTTTAAGTGTTCATATTCCACGTTTGTGAGGATGGGCTCATGGCTCAGGTTCTGGTGTAGTTGGAAACGTTCATAACGAGACAGAGTGAGCAGAGCGAGGTTTGGAACAACGCGGGCAACAGACCTATTGATAACCGATTTCACTAAGAAATCTGCCATTTAATTCGAAGTAATGCCACAGTACCCTGCAATCCATTGGAAACGCACTTCTTGCGCATGAAGGGGCGCAAAGAAAATTAGGTGTCGGTACAAGAGACTGGACCTCGAGCTTTCAAGTCCTGCCAGAACTAAGAGGCAGTCTGAAAGAATTATCATAGGAGAAATATAGCGGAAAATTTTTTCAAGGGCCAAACAAACAGCGAGAAATTCAGCATCAAAAATTGGCGCATAATCTGAGACCCGGACGGAATGACACCAACCTAGTGCATGGGAATAAACACCTGCTGCTGCTTTTTCGCTACGTTGAGAGGCATCTGTGAAAAAAAAAAACTGCGTGGTTCGGATACTGTAACAGATATTCTTCGAGGAGACCGTTTAGCACATTGGCAGTCAAGTTCTCAGCATATTGCGGCAGCGTATGGTCGAAGGAAACAGCTGGAGCAGCCTGCACATTGCTAACGCATTGCACGGACATAAGCGAGACTGCAATTCCAGACAACAGGCACTCTGTAAACAGAAATTGAGGCAGCTTGTATTGCGGCCAATGTTTATTAGAAACAAAGCTGGGTGATTTTAGAGAGAGTAGTTGACTTCTTCATCTTTCCTTGACTGTTGACAGAGCCTGGTTTCAGCATGGCGAGGCGTCAGCTAATGCCTTGCCCCATGCCTTGAACGACCTCAATCAACATTTATCACAACAGTGTATTGAACGGAGTGCACCTGCACCCTGTCTGGCGAGGTATTCTGTACTAATTTACCTAGAGCTTTACCTTAACGCGTGTATCGCTCATGAACAAAGTGATAAAATTCCAATTAGGAGTGCTGATAATTCCAGTGAGGAGTGAGGACAGATGTTCGATGTGCGCAAAACATTAGACGAACCACGTACATGGGAGAAACACAAGGACTGGCGCAACACCAACAACTATTTTATTTTTCTCAAGCCAATGCATTATATACATTTTTCCACACCTGCGCGAGCGAACAAAAAAATTTCAGTCATGTGAGGTTACTGGCAACGACGCGAGCACAAAAACTTCAATTCGGCTGAGTAAAGCGATAAGGAAGTATCGCTGACACATCCTTCAGCTTTTTTCTTAACATGGAATGCGTCGGGAGCCAGCCGCGCTTATTCGTTTCTGCTGCTGCCCAGAATCGCCGTCTCTTGGAATCGCGATGCAGAATTGCTGCAGTCAATAATGTGCGACACAAGATATGCACCTTTGTTCCTTACATTTAGCGCATGCTCCCTGAGTCCCTCATTTATGCAGCGCCCTGTTTGCCCGATGTAGTAAGTCTTTCCACACGAGAGTGGGAAAGCACACACGACTACGGTGGTGCCAGGGACGAGGGCTGTCCCATGCCTGATTTGGCAGCCATGCCTTCCATCAACGCACATGCGGGAGCATAGCTTAGGAAGCTTGTTCGGCGCAGAAACACGCCAGAGGGACTGCACGCCTGCTAGCCACCCTATTGAGTTGGTGGGAGCCCTTATGTAGGTAAGGCCTCACCATTGGCCAGTAAGTTCCATATTCGGTCGCCCTCTCTTTTGGCGCTCTTGTTTTATGCTTCCGGATCAGGGCCTCAGCTGTCAAAAGCGACACAAGGTAACCTGCTACCAGAAGCCGGCGCACTTGATTATCAAAACTTGCTTGCAATTTATGCACACACGATTATCTGAGGGCCGCGATTTCATACATGAAGAAGCTATGCCCCTTTTCATTAATGCGATACAGCGCGAATAAAGACGGGGACGAAGCGAGACAAGACACCACAGCGCTGTCACTTTGTCCGGGAGCACCACATCTCCAAGGGTGTCTCGCTTCGTCCCCGTCTTTATTCGCACTGTATCGCATTATGGAAAATTACCAACTAGCCCGATCTGCCACTCTTGCCCCTTTTCACGATCTTTGAGTGAGCAGATCGACTTAAAAGGTAAGAGTTCCTTCTTTGCTCGTGGTAGGTATTCCCGGCATGTGTGGCGTTCACAGACCGCAAGCTGCATGTCTAAAAACTGCAAACCATTCCTGTGGGGTAGCTCGTGGGTAAAAACAAGACCTTGTCCGTGTTGCTTAAAATCAGGTAGAACTTCATTAATCGTATCTGAGTTGGAAGAGTCAGCCTTTAAAACAACTAAAAAGTCGTCAACTACCTAAAAACACTTAAAGTCGTCTCTGCTTTGAAAACATGGTCTAAATAACGGTCAATACAAGCTAAAAATATATCGCAGAGCACAGGACCAACACACGAACCAATAGCAATGCCATTCCGCTGTCGAAATGGCTGGCCATTAAAAACGATAAAAGTAACCTTAAGGTAGTATTCCAGCAGATTTTAAAAAATTCGCACAGAAAGTCCAGCAGCATTCTAGAAGGAAATTACATCGTTTTCTTCAATGCATAATTTTACCGTGCCGTAGTGAGGAAGGGTGTCAGGCAGGGAGACACGACCTGTAAACTGCTTTTTAACCGTCTTTTTATAGGAGGCATTCCGAGATCTCAATGGGGAAAATTGGGAATGAGATTTAAAGAAGCATATCTTCGGTGGTATCATTGCCTTGCTAAGTAACTGCGAGTTCAAATTGCAAATCTTGAACGAAGACCTAGACAGGCAAATGATAACGGCCGGTCTAAAATCACTATGCAGAAAATTAAAGGGATGTTCAACAGTCTCGAAAGAGGAAAACGGTTCGCGATAGGCCGAGAAGCATTGGAAATGGCAAGCGAATCGTTTTAGGGCAGGCAGTGGATTCAGGTCCAAACGACGAGAAATAATTAACAAGGAAATAAATCGCATGGAGTGCAGTTGGCAGGTAAAGTAAGATCATGTGTGATGTTATCCTGGCATCCCTCAAAAGAAATGTAGCAGATTTATCTCACGGGTACTCACGATGAAGACAAAAAAGTGGGGGCTAACGGAAAAGGTACAGCATAAATACAGGACACAGCACCAAGCCATGAATAGGAAAATGAGAGTTGTAAGGTTATGAGGCAGGAAGCGGGCAGAGTTGGTCAGAGGAACAATGGTGAGTTAATGATTTCCTAGTTTAAATCAAGAAGAACAAATGTGCATGGGCAAAGCATGTAATACCAAGGCAAGATTACCGATCGTTCCTAAATTTAACAGAGTGTATTGCAAGAGAAGGCAAAGGTTGCAAGAGGTGGCCGAAAGTCAGGTAGCCGGAGGAGATCCGGAAGTTTCCCATGACAATGCGGCCACAGCTAGCACAAGACATGCATTAACTGGAAAGCTATATGAGAGACTTTGTCCTCCTGTGGACGAAGTAAGGCTTATAATGATGATTACTAAATACCCAAGTCTAAGCGACAGAACCGTGAAGTTCCGAATACCTCAAACGAAAGATTAGCGCAGATTGCGCTGTGACATAACCGAAAATGCTCACTAGGGCGGTAGATTCCATTTTCCCTCGCCTGTATATGTGCGCTGGGTTTAACGGACAACACATTGATTCTGTTGTGTTTAAATTTCATTCTCTCTTCTTTCTTGATGTAACAGGCAAGTTATTTTTTTCTCCTTCAAAAGATTGACATCGTGTTATGCAAACATTTAAACATGTATCCTTTGTGACCTGAAGTTAAGGCTAAATTCACCGCCATTTAATAACTTATTGAAAAATTATTAATTTTTTTTATTAATATACAGAACCCGCTCAAGCAAGGAGTTATTACAAACTGTGAAACATTACAATCCAAACTGGTCCGCGTAAAAGCACAACGAAGACTACAGCAACTCATAACGTACTTCTGCTGCTGAGTTATGTGTATTCAAGTAACTGCACACCAAGCAGCAAGCACTGAAAAGAAAAAAGAAAATGGCGGTGGTTTAGCCCTGGGTAAACCTGGAGTGATGCGATAACTACAGCTGGTCGAGTGGAACTCACTCAGTCGAATTGCTAAGTAAGTCATTCGCAGCTCTGTTTCGCTGGGCTTTCCTTCTTTATCGTCGTCCCTGGAAGTGAATTCACTCTTCCCCCCTCCACTCCTCCACCCCCCCCCCCCCCCCCCACTCGGTTTCGCCGCCGCGCCGCGCCGCCGGCAGCAGCAGCTGCTCCGCACCACGTGACCAACCACATGACCACGGCGCCGCCACGGAGCTCAAGGGGTGCCACGCTGAAGGCTCGAAGAGCTGGCGTAGTGTAGCTATCGCTACAAAAGGACGGTGTTCGGCATCGATGCTGCTTCTGTTGTCCGGTTCCTTTCTCGGTAGTGCGCGGCACGACCCTTCATTTTGAGGTACAAAATACTTCAGAGGTAGATTCCAGACCAGGTAGCTTAGTTTGGTTTTATTGGGTTAAACGTCCCAAAGCGACTCGGATTATGAGGGGCGTCGTAGTGGTGGGCTGTACAGCGAACAGGCGAACAGTACGGCGAACAGTACACGGGTATCTAGCATTTCGCCTCCAGAGATATGCAACGGGTGCGCCCTGGATCGAACCCGCGTCATTCGAGTCAGTAGCCGAGCACCATAACTAGTAATCAACTGCGACGGCTCCAGCTCGTGTAGCACCCTCTTATAGTGTAATATATTGCTAGGTCAGCCTTTAACATCTTGCTTTTATATACTCTTTTTTCTTGTTAATAATAAAAGTTAAAGTTCAAGCAAGCCATACCAAATAATTCTGGACAAAAGCAGTCTTGAACGGGAGGGCGTATATGAACGTAATTTTTTCATACATTGTAAGATTTCATTGCAACAATCAATATATCTGCAGATATCGCGTCGGTAGGCTTGCATTTGTTTTGCTATTAACGTTTTTGCTATCGTCAAAAACGTTCACCCTTGGGTTTCTATGGCAGTCTTAACTGCTCGATGGAAAAACTTTAAAAAGAAAATTTTGTGACACATTGGAAGAATGAATCATTGACTTTAATATTTCCATAACAATACTTTACAATTTTACAGCATTCAAGATTTTTGTCCAAGATTTCTGGGCATAATTTTTGTAAGCAAAGTAAATGCCCAGAAAGGTTTAAAATATGCCTATTTTATCCAACTTTCACTAAAATTTCACGTCTGCAGAGAGCCAGTTATGCGCGCACAAAGCTTCATCAACACTCTGCATGTAGGAAGAAGCAACAAAGGCGAGAAGTAAGTCGCGCAGTAGAGCCCTACTAATACCATTTCACTGTCTCACTTTCAAACCGATACCATCGCCCCATGCCTGTATAGTGAGCAACGAAAAAATCACATATGTGTTAGCTGTAAATTTTTAATAAATAAAGTTTACTCAGTCAGTTCCTGTGTTATGCGCAATCTATGACAGAATTTAACCGATTTAGACGGAAAAGCCTGTTAGTTTGAAAACACCATTACTGTACTAACATTGGACAAAGGTCTCTGACACAGCGCTTGAAATGGGGCTCCAATATTTTTTTGAAATAATATTTCTACATAACATTGGCGTCACATGAGAATTACGTTTAATTTCAATGTTAGTGATGTTTTTAGTCTATATAAATTCGCAAACAAATTATATAGCATTATTTCGATATTGTGCGCCACATCCAGACGCGGTTGTGTTCAAATGTGCCCAAAGCGAATTCAAATGGTTCTGTGCATTGGTCCTCACTTGGTAATTGTTTTCATTTCGAAACATATGACTTTACTTTGAGAAGCTGCCTAACCGCACATGTGGCAAAAATTGTGATACTAATCAAAAACGCGTACCGCGAAAGCACTTCGCCGCACTCTCAGCTCAATCTATATAAATGACTTTCCGGCTGACGTCTCTTCCACAGTTATCTCTTTGCTGATGACTTTTATTTATAATTGTCTCTTTCCTTCACTCCGACATTAGCGACGTTCTGTAATGACAATATATGGAATATAAAAATAAGCATTAATAAGTGTAAGCATGTGCACATTTCTCGTATTTCAAATGCACCTTCTATTTATCACGTTAAGAATGTTTCTCTTGAAACTGTTCTTTGTTATAAGTACCAAGGTATTTGTTTCTTCTAACCTGTCTTGGAAAACTCTCGTTGATTATATCATAAATAAAACCAACCGCAAGCTTGGGTATCTTCTTAAACATTTCCCTTTCGTCAATTTCACTGAACTCTTGTTTTGTAAAACACTGGTACGCTTGAAAATAGAATATTGCAGCGAAAGCTACATTGGCCACGACATCGCAGTTTCGCGGTGCTCGCATTCCCACCTTGGTCGCACCGCACCACGTGACCAACAACACGTGACTGGTGACGTGACCAACCGCGTGGCGAACCACGTGACAACAACTAGCCAGACAACCCAACTAACATGGACTTGCAGTCAAGATTAACAAAGCTATGTCTTAGCTTTCGCTACGTATATCCTGGCATAGCCGAGCTAAGCCACTGCCAATTTTTTCTGCATATGTCTGGAGCCCTGGCAATCATTCACTCGTTTCCAAATTGGAAGCTGTGCAAAACCGCGTCTCTTGTTTTATACTTTATAACTATCAACGAACAATTAACGTAACTGCAATGAAATCGAGTTTGTCCCTCCCACTCCTATCTCTTCTTCTAGCTCAATTATGCATTGTAAATAAAATTTACCGCAACAGCTATCTGAAAGAAAAATTACTAAGAAGACCACCTTACTTATCAGCACATTGATTACCGCCGTAAAGTGTGGACTTCTGCTTGTCACACAAAATGTTTTTATCACTGATTCATACCTAGCACTTGTGTCAGCTGGAATAACCTTCCCCATGGCATCGCTTTTATAGCAGATAATAACGCATTTAGTAAACCATTTCATTTTATCTGATTGTGTTTATAGTTGTTACCATCTAAATTTTGTCCTTTAGTGCCTGAACATTGTTTTTTACGTGTCCCCGCTGCATTTTTGAAGCTCATTCTTTTTCCTGCGTGTTTTGCGCCTTTTTTTACGTTTTGTACTTTCCTTTGTTTCTCTTTTTGTTCCTGCTGCTTTTATTGCATTTTTATGTATTCCCGCTCCCCTTTATATATTCCCGCCCACGGGCCCTGAGGATACAAAAATAAATAAATGAATAAATAGCGGCGCACTTTTCATAATGGCAGCGTCTTCACAACCAGCCTATTTATTACCCAGGCAGTGCGGCTTGAATTTTTGCTTTGGCGCATGCGCAGAGGAACCAGCTCCGGGCTCTAGAACACAGCTAGACAAGAGAGTCGTAGTGCGAGCATGAAAACACCACGGCACTTGATACAGACAAAGAGTTTTAAGTAGAATATGACGAAATTTTAAAAACCTGCCAGCCTAAATATACTGGCATTGCATGGAGTAAAAATTACAAATCAACAGCCAGGAAATAAAGAGGGCTTAAAAAATTTACACATTTCTTTTCTCTGAAAATGAAGAGAAATTCGCCGCAGACTTCATTAAAGCAGGACTTATCTAGGTACGCTAGAGCTTCTGGAAGTGCGCATATAATCTTTAAGAGCGACCCCACTGGTGAACCTTCTTAAAGGAAAAGAGAGTTACACTGACGCCTTCAAACTTTGGGGCAAAACATTCGTTGGAGGCAGAGCGCTCTTATCTGTTGAGCGTGTGCCGAACGCTCTACCGCCAAATTTCGGCACTGGTCGGATTTCGTTGTCGGATCACTGCAGCGAACCGTGGCCCAGTTTTGCCGACTTTATAGTTTAAAGTTACGGCTTGGCTTAAGATGTAGGAGCGCAGATTATCTATGTCATGAAGGTCACCTTTGAAAAATAGGATGATTAACAAGAGGAAGGAATTGTAGGTGAAGAAGAACACGCGGTCCATCTGCTATGTTTCTTTAATTTCTGCACCTAATTAGCAAGTCATCATCATCATCATCAGCCTGACTGCACCCACTGCAGGGAAAGACCTCTACCATGTTTCTCCAATTAACCCTGTCCTTTGCCAGCTGTGTCCACCCTGTGCCTGCAAACTTCCTAATCTCATCCGCCCACCTAACCTTCTGCCGCCGCCTGTAACGCTTGCCTTCTCTTGGCAAGTCATCCATACTGAAAGCCCTGCAGCCCAAGTTGACACGATTCTGCCTGAGACGTAACTCACAGAAGGTTGGCAGTGAAGAGCAGTTGGAGAGAGTTCGCAATAAGGACAATAATTTGATGATAGGTGACGGCAGGTACCAGTTAAGATAGTTGGAGACACATATGGCATGAATACTGTGGAGCTGTTATCAGGTTGTGAAATATTTAAAAAAATACCTGGCAACTCGTTTGCCCAAGCTTCAAAAATTTTAGTGTTTTATTCATTCATAGTTATGAGTCATAGTGAGAGTGAAAGTTCAGCTAGTTTTTATGAATTCGACCAGAAATTCGACGAAGAAACACAAGCGCACAGGCGTCCGTCCTATGCCTTCTTCCTCTCCAAGGCTAAGATGGATGACTTTTCTAGGTAATCGGTCACTGCTCGACTTTGACCACATCTCTAGCACCGGACGCTGGAACCCCATCCGTATTGCCTCACAGGTGAATACAATGTGCACGCTGTCGAATGCTGCCCGCGTTATCGACCATCGATAAAACGCTTCACTTCCTAGAGCAGCCCGCATGCGGGCATTCGTCCCAGGTGCAAAGCGTGTTCTGCGAACCATAGCAGGCTCGAGGCTTACACTTCGCTTTTACCGTGCTAATAAGTAGCGAATGTCTACTGAATTAGTCGTTTCTACAGAGTTTTTAACTATAACAAAAATCATCTGTTAAAATACTCGGGCAACTATTAAAATGTATTATTCTTACTGAACGCACTACAAACAACAACAGCCTATCATTGGCGTTATGAATCATTATTTAAAAATGATACCAGTTTGTCACAATCACTGACAAACCATAATGCAAAGTGAAAGCTCTTTTTCTGGAATTCGTTAAAAGTTTCTTTCTAGATTTACTTCTGCAATCCGTTACAATTTTATTTCTGGAATTCGGTGCGTTCGCATCTGCTGTTTTTTTGTTGCGTGCTAACTTTTATTCTTTAGTTTTAATAATAATTGGTTTTAGGGGGAAAGGAAATGGCCCAGTATCTGTCTCATATATATTTGGACACCTGAACCGCGCCGTAAGGGAAGGGATAAAGGAGGGAGTGAAAGAAGAAAGGAATAAAGAGGTGCCGTAGTGGAGGGCTCCGGAATAATTTCGACCACCTGGGGATCTTTAACGTGCACTGACATCGCACAGCACACGGGCGCCTTAGCGTTTTTCCTTCATAAAAACGCAGCCGCCGCGGTCGGGTTTGAACCCGGGAACTACTCCGGATCAGTAGTCGAGCGCTCTAATCATTGAGCCACCGCGGCGGGTTTCTTTAGTTTTAGTTTATATTTTTACGCTGTTTTTGTTTTTACACTTTTTATTTTTGCTTTCTTTTTAGTTGGTTATTTTATTCCATTCTATTTTATATTTACTTCCTTGCTTTATATTTTAAGATTTTTATTTTGCAGTCCGCTGCCTCCCAAGGTCACTTAGCATACCGACTGGGCCTTGAAAATGGGAGCAGTAGGGCTTTAATAATAATTATTGGTTTTTGGGGGAAAGAAATGGCGCAGTATGTCTCATATATCTTTGGACACCTGAACCGCGCCGTAAGGGGAGGGATAAAGGAGGGGGTGAAAGAAGAAAGGAAGAAGAGGTGCCGTAGTGGAGGGCTCCGGAAAAATTTCGACCACCTGGGGATCCTTAACGTGCACTGACATCGCACAGCACACGGGCGCCTTGGCGTTTTTCCTCCACAAAAACGCAGCCGCCGCGGTCGGGTTCGAACCCGGGAACTCCGGATCAGTAGCCGAGCGCCCTAACCACTGAGCCACCACGGCGGGTTTCGTTCTAAAATTCTTCAGACATTTTAGACTGCACACGCGTGGAAATGCTGAAAGCATTGCAAACGCTGTCGTGCATCTACGGCATTCGCGTATTTGCTCTGACGACCACGTTTCAATTTCGGTGGAACCGATGCCGAAGTTGCAGACGTTTATGGTTTCACTGTTCATTCCACGAGCCCACACACAGCTCGCAGCAGTGAAATCCAGCGACGATGAATGACATCACGCAAACACACTTGCCTAGAACACCACCCAGCATACTCTATGACGACCCACACACGCGCGCGTATGACACCACCCGGAATGCTGTATGACGATGGGTTGCACCACAATATTTATTCCAAATTGGTTTTTCAGGAAAGTAAACGTTGTAGAAATTGTCTCACATCTCGGTGGAAACCTCAAGCGCGCCTTACGGGAAGCGGTAAACGGTCTGGGGAGGCATGGAATTGGAGGTGCATATGTCGTTGGTTCGAATCCCTCCCACAAGCTAGCCTAAAACTAGACTAGCATATGTAACCTATAAGCAACGAGAAATCTTATGACACCACCCGGAACGCTGTGCGACAAACGGTTACGTACCAATTTTGGTAAGAGCGTTGGAAAAATGTAGAATGCACAGTGAGATTCGCCAGAACAGTTAAAAAACAGCACTCACTTGTAGTCCACTCACAGCTGTAATTACACTTTTCAGTGTTTACTTCGTTTCACCGAAACGGCCACAAAATGTAGTCGGTTAGCATGGGCCTCTGTGGCTGTTTTCACGCTCTGTTCGGATCTACTGAAAGCAAGCGGTGGATCTTCGCTGGGTCAAGCGACACAAGTGGTTCCTCAGTCTCTCTCAATGCAGCTGCGAGAAATGAATTCGCGCTCCATTTTCATACCCGCCGTGCTCAGTGGTTAGAGCGCTCGGCTACTGATCTGGAGTTCCCGGGTTCGAATCCGACCGCGGCGGCTGCGTTTTTATGAATGCAAAACGCTAAGGCGCCCGTGTGCTGTGCGATGTCAGTGCACGGTAAAGAACCCCAAGTGGTCGAAATTATTCCGAAGCTCTCCACTATGGCACCTTTTTCTTCCTTTCTTCTCTCAGTACCCCCTTTATCCCTTCCCTTACGGCGCGGTTCAGGTGTCCAACGATATATGGGACAGATACTGCGCCATTTACTTTCACCAAAAACCAATTATTATTATGCTCCCTTTTCATGAATGAATTTTTTTTGTGTTCAGAAAAATACATTCACTACTCGTATAGGCAACCTGCTCTAAAATCTGCCACGCCAATTGCAGCGTTGTAACGCACAACCTAGTGAGTAGTGCAAGCATTCTTTAAGCGCACCCGCGGGGCTCTTTCCGTGCTACGTGACTGCACTTTCAATAGCATGGGTTTCCACGTCCTGTCGACTTAAGCGACATGTGGAAGGCGACAGATAAATGGGTTTCGTTGATTGCACCTTGACAATGAATGTAATCGGCCAAGCAGTGGCCCTTCATCGTTCGGAATGTGGTTGGGTGTATATCACGAGTCCAGCGGCTAATAATAATAATTGGCTTTTGGGGAAAGGAAATGGCGCAGTATCTGTCTCATATATCTTTGGACACCTGAACCGCGCCGTAAGGGAAGGGATAAGGAGGGAGTGAAAGAAGAAAGGAAGAATGAGGTGCCGTAGTGGAGGGCTCCGGAATAATTTCGACCACCTGGGGATCTTTAACGTGCACTGACATCGCACAGTACACGGGCGCCTTAGCGTTTTTCCTCCATAAAAACGCAGCCGCCGCGGTCGGGTTCGAACCCGGGAACTCCGGATCAGTAGTCGAGCGCCCTAACAACTGAGCCACCGCGGCGGGGGCCAGCGGCTGACGGCAGCAGTTTTTGGACGCGCACAGACGGACGGACGGCTGATAGGAGCGTCCCCTTTGTAACGAGTTGGTGGCATTTGACACCACGCTCGGCTTTGTTTTCTTCATTTTTATTTAATTTCTTTATAAATTGGTTCTGAAAATTCGCCATTTCTGCAAATATAAGTTCAGTCCTACAATTCTAACCCAATGTCACCTCTCTGCTTTTGAGCTACCAATCTTCCAATCGATTTTTGCTAATTTGCACCGATGATTTATTGACATGACCATTATTATCTCTAAACCCTTGGGCCTCAGGAAGAGCGACTGTACCTGCATCGACATCCGGATGGATAGCAACACATTCGAGTATGAAGGGTTCAAATGTTCCTACAGATTTACCACACACAGCATTTGTGCCATCTTCCTGGCTAAATTCTAGTTTGTAGCTGCACGTTCTAAGACACCCTGACCTAGATTCAAAGAATAGGGCACTGCCTTATGAGTTATCGCAGAATGATTCGTTATTGATCAGCCATTCGTATATCGGGATTGGAAAAATATCGTACTTAAACAATTGCGATGCCCTTTAGATATTGCAGGTTGCCTATATTTTCTTGTTGACGCGGCAATGTTCGTGAAGCACGATGTGAATGAAATACAGCCGTCAGTACGCCGGCCTAGAGAGCTCGCAAGACAAGCATTTGGCTGGACGCTCGTCATCCACTGATAACGCCTGGTTTGAGACTGCCTGCTTCTGAGCATCAGTGGCCATAATAATGACGCTGCCTGATGCTTTATCGTCGCGCCGGTCGGCAGCCGCGATCGCGAACGATCGCCGGTGAGGGCACGGGAGGCCGCGGAACCAAAGCAGTGATAACACATCTCGGAAAATTCTTGCTGCACCTGGACACCTGAACTGACTGAGTAAACTTATTAGAAACTTACCGCGAACACGTACGTGAATTTCTTCGAGGCTCACTATACAGGTATGGACCGATGGTATTGGTTTCAAAGTGAAAGAGTTAAGTTTCATCATCAACATCATCAGCAGCAGCAGCAGCAAAAGCAACAGAAGAAGAAGAAGAAGAAGAAGAAGAAGAAGAAGAAGAAGAAGAAGAAGAAGAAGAAGAAGAAGAAGAAGAAGAAGAAGAAGAAGAAGCCTGAGTACGCCCACTGCAGAACAAAGGATTCTCCCGTGTCTCTACAATTAAGCGCTTCCGTTTCCAGCTGCGCCCACCGTATCCCCGCAAACTTCTTCATCTCATCCGCCCACCTAACCTTCTGTCGCCCCCTGCTACGCTTGCCTTCTCTTGGGATCCACTCCGTTACATTTAAGGACCAGAGGTTATCTTGTCTTCGCAGTAGACTTCAAGCATGCGTCCAAAAGCTGGTGTAGCACCCTCTCTTGGGCGGCGCCGACAACCCGGCTAGCGCGCGCCACCCTGCGAAGAGAATAAAGACGGCACCTGGTCGTGGCTCGTGCAGCCACGGCTGGCAGTTCTGTTCTGGCGTCGGCTCGTAGCAGTGGTCTCGTTTCCTTCGCTCCTGAGGCGTTAAGCCTACACTGGCTTTTCCAACGCTGTAGACAGACTCGCTTTCAACTGCACTGGATCACGAACCAAGGCTAATTCCTTGCTTGCCGGAAAGCTTCCGCTAGCAGCACGGCAAGAAATGTGTAAAATTATAAGTATTTTTAGAGCAAACTTGTCTTGTTGTACGGAAAATATCTGTTGAAGACCCTTGACACGAACCTGCTCACGAAAAACCTAATCTTCTGTTCATCTGAAAGTGCCGCCGATAATATGGCCCTCCTCTATAGAAATAATCGTTTCAGAAATGCGTACGACTCATTACACATCAGTTTCGATATCTGAAAAGTAAAAACGTGTATACAGGCATAATTTTTTTTTCAAGGATAAACATCTGTTACGTTTTTTGCGTTACGTTCTTTTGCTGCGGTCCTGCATTCCCCAAGATGGTTGCCCTCGTAGGGGACCTGCGCCCACTGCTAATTTTACCGGTCGCGCTGTTTGAAAAATTAGGTAAGCAGTGCACATTCTTATTGATTGGTACGCGTAACGCCTTATACTTCGTTTTGTGACTGACTTGTTCTCTTCTGGTGCTGCTATTATGTTGGTTGCGATGGCCGATCTTGCCCGACTGAATTCTGGACAGCGCTTAATTCATGACTGCACGTTATCACGCCTGTCGTAGTCGTACTTTTGTTTAACGGATATTTCAAGCCGCGTACACGAATGCACTCGATTACGCTGCTCTGGTTTTTAGAACACCTACAGACATGTGACCTACTGGCAGTGGCGTGCATTTGCTAGGGTCACTTCACTGTGCCCTCACATATATATGCTCCTTGGCAATAGCACAAAAATCGCGCTAACAATGAACCTGCAGTACTCCAATTATCGAGATGGTATTCTTCTGGTTTGTTGTAGTACGCAGGTTTATTAAATGTTGCCGTTTCAAACCCAACCTTGATGCCTCAGATAGCGGCTGATAAATCATACTAGTTGTTTTAAACCATGCATTTTTCAAAGAGCCGAGGGCAACTACATAGTGAGTTGTCGACTTTACAGTACTGTTTCTATAACTACAATGCGTAAAAACCTAGATAAAACACTTAATGGAAGCTACAAAGCATTGTCCTTCAAAGAATCGCAGACTCTTGGAGTTTTTTTATAAGTCACTGCTTTTCTGATTGCATAAGGAGCTGTGACGTGCTCTGTATATATTAGGCAGTGTTATAATATATCTGCTGTTATCTTTTTTAAATCGGTTTGATATTTTGTACGCTAATCATATATCTGTATTTTTTTTTCAGGAGACCCCCAAAGAGTTCTGGATATTTGGGAGCGGCACCAAGCAGAAGGCTGCAAGAACCAGCACTTCTATGGCACGAAATGTTCCCGCATTAATAAAAGTACTTCAGAGCTTCATACCTCGAATGTGTTCTTAGATGTAAGTCAAAAGAGCAGTAATTCACGGCATACCATTAGGTCTTACGCCGAAAGAACTGGAAGAAAACCTCCGAGTCCAGACCAAGGGGGTGAAAATCCTGGCCGCAAGAGCTCTGGGGAGAAGCCGAACAGCTCTCATCACCTTCGACGGACCCTTTATACCAAAATGGATGATACTCGACACAGTGGAGCATAAGACATATCCGTATAGACCAACCAGGCAGTGTTGTTTCGTCTGCGGCCAGCAGGGGCATCGCTCCGACGTCTGCCCCACGCCGGAAGCAAGAACCTGCAGGCAATGTGGAACCAAGAACCCGGCAACGGAACACGAATGCCAGATCAGGTGCATGATGTGCGGGGAAGCCCACATCACAGGCAGCAGCAACTGCAAGAAACGACTGAAAACTAAAGAGGAGCTGAGAGGACGGCAACACATCAGCAACGGAAGAACCATGGGACAGTCGAGAAGAAGCAGGAGCCGCAACCGAAGACCAAGATGGTTCAGCTCGGAAAGAGAAGACCACAACGGCAGCAACTTCGATGAAAGATCCAGAAGCAGAAGCAGAAGCAAGGGCCCCCAGGAAGGAACCAAAGGCAAACCCAGAGGAGGGACGAGGGACGACTCGTATCCACCTCTAGGGAAACAACAGGAAAAACAAGACGCGGCACCGCAGCAAAAGAAAACCAACGAAACCAAGGTGAGCTGGGAAGAGGGTCCTCCCAAATCACTGTCTCCGCAGGAAAGAAAAGACAGGGAACTGGAAATGATTAACAAACAGCTACTAGGAGAAATAGAAGAGCTCAGAAGGGAGGTGAGGAGGTTAAAAGAAAGCAGCCCCCAAAAATCACCCCCAGCCCCAGAATATAGGCTCCAGCAACCTAAAGAACCCAATTTAACAGAACAGCTAAAACCACTAATTCAGGCTATGCAGCAATTTAAGCAGATACAAGAACAGCAGAGTAAACAGATAGAACAACAGAGTAAACAAATAGAGCAACTAATGCTAAAACAGGCAGCCCACGATCAGGACATACAGTACATCCGAATCTGCATAAAAACTCAGAACACACAAAAGATAACGAGTGAACCCCGAGACAGGCTATACAACGAAAGAAGATTCAACACCGGAAACTCAAGCAGCACCTCTAACGAACTATCATGGCTGGACAAAACCAATGAAACATTTGGCAGTGGAACTGCAGAGGATTTAAGAGGAAACAAGAACTCCTACAGCAATTCATTTACACACAAGGAACGCCACCGGACTTCCTCCTACTGCAGGAATCAAAAGGAGCCACACCACTATCACTAAAGGGTTTCACATGCCAAGAAAACGGCAGGATAGCAACCATCATCAACAAAAGGCTAAATACGATAGATCATGGAGAGATTCCGGACACAAAAATCGAACACACGATAACAGAAGTCATACCGAAACGTAAGCTGAAAGCAAAAAGCATCTTCATTGTCAACCTACACAGCCCCCCAAGACAAAAGGACGGAGATTTCAACAAACTCTTTAAAGAAATAAGCAAGAAAGCTAAGGACAACATCCTCGTTATAGCCGGAGATTTCAATGCGAGAGACTCAAAATGGGGGTACCATAATGGGGAAAAGAAGGGCGCAAGAGTAAACGAAGCGGCGGAACTCACAGGATGCACCCTCCTCACAGATAAAAATCAACCCACCCACATTGGCAATAGCGTCAGCGTAGATACATGCCCAGACCTAACCTTCGTAAAAGGAGCACAGGCAGAGTGGACAAATCTATTAGAGAACCTAGGAAGCAACCACTACATAATCAGAACCACGATAGAGACCAAATACGTCAAAAGAAAAATAGGTGCGGCCAAAATTACGGATTGGGATAACTTCCGCAGGAAATGTAAACAGATAAAAGGGGAGATCTCCTCAATCGAGGAGTGGACCCAGCAGCTAAGTCAAGCACAAGAGCTGTATACAAAGGAAATAGATAGAACTGAGACTACACCAGAGATAGTCTCGAGACTAATCAGGATGTGGGAGGCAAGACGAGGCCTCGTGAAAAGATGGAAAAAGCAAAAGTGGAACAGAAAGTTAAAGAAAAGAATCGCCGAAATTACGGCAACGGCGGAGGAATACGCGATGCAGTTAGCAAGGCAAAACTGGGAACAGTTCAGCAACTCACTTAACGGCACGCTGAGCACGACTAAAACATGGAGGATTTTAAAGAGTCTAATGGATCCTACCAAAACAAAGACGGAATGCAACAAGGCCATCCACCGCCTTGTCCACCAGCATGAAGGAACCGATTAGGAGCTACTTAAAGCAGTCAGCATCAAATGCTACGGCCAGGACAAACCCATGGCCTATCAAGGAAACTACAAAGGCAGAGAAAACCCGGAGCTAGACAAACCGATCTCCAGAGATGAGGTCTACGCTGCCATTAGGTCCATCAAAAGAAACACAGCAGCTGGAGAAGACAAAATCAGGAATTCCCTAATCCGCAACCTGGGTGACGAGGCAGTCGAACAGCTCACTACCTACCTAAACAAACAATGGGAGGCAGGACTGGTGCCCAAGGAATGGAAGCACTCTATGGTTGTAATGATCCCCAAACCCGGAAAGAAATTACACATAGAAAACCTGAGGCCCATTTCACTCACATCTTGCCTAAGCAAGCTCTATGAAAGAATTGTAACCAAAAGAATTCAAAACTACCTAGAGGACAATGAGTTGTATCCCAATAGCATGTTTGGGTTCAGGGCAAACCTGTCAACGCAAGACATCCTGCTACAACTCAAACATGAGGTAATTGCCAATTCCCCGCAGCAAGGAGAAAACATAAATATGGCAATTGACATCAAAGGGGCCTTCTACAACGTTAGCCACGCGGCTATAATGGAAGGCATCAACAATACCAACTGCGGAAGGACAATCCACGACTATGTAAGATCTTTCCTGACAGAAAGAACGGCCACAGTAGGATTAGGAGATATAAGAAGTGGTACCATAGACACACCAAATAAAGGCACACCACAGGGATCGGTTATATCGCCAATCCTTTTTAACCTAAGCATGATCGGTCTGGCGAGGAAACTTGAAAACATCCCGGGCATAGGACACGCCATATATGCGGACGATATAACTATATGGTCGAACCAGGGATCACTGGGGCAGAAGGAACAGCAACTGCAAGAGGCAGCAACCTGCATCGAGCACTACACCAAAACGATGGGTTTAACCTGCTCAACCGAAAAATCGGAAATCCTTAGGATAGGAAAGAAACCAACGGATGCAAGACTAGAAATAAAGCTCGAGGACAACACCATCCCGGAAAAGGAGACTATTCGAATTTTAAGCATGTGGCTACAGAGCAACGGCAAATGCAACCACACGATAAACCTCCTTAAAAAATCAACGGAACAAGTTTGCCACATGATAACCCGAGTATCATCCAGAAGATACGGCATGAAGGAGTGCGACACGCTGAAACTAGTGAACAGCCTAGTCATCAGCAGAATAATCTACTCACTACCATACCACAACATGCTCAAAAGCGAGGAAAATCAGACGGAGGTTCTAATCAAAGCAGCCTACAAAACAGCTCTGAACTTACCAAGAAACACGTCAAACGACAAGCTGGCAGAACTGGGGCTGCACAACACTTTTGATGAGCTTAGTAGGGCACAATTCATGTCGCAAATACAAAGGCTAAGGAACTCGACAACAGGAAGGGCCCTCTTAAGAAGTCTGAACTATAAAGAAGCCTTGGACATCGAGGACAGGTCGGAAAACATCCCAGATGAAATACGTCGAACCTTCCATGTTAGTCCCATACACAGGAATATGGATCCAAACCACCACGCAGCAAGAAGACAGGCAAGGGCTAAATATGTAGAAACGAAGATAGCCACACAAGATCGAGTAGTGTACACTGACGCCACACTGTATCCATGGAATCGCAGCCAAAGCATCAAGAAAACAGTTTCGGTTGTAACAACGAAGGAAGGTGACCTCATCAGCGGTGCATCCACGAGAGATGGACGATAGCTGAGGCAGAGGAGATAGCCGTAGCCCTAGCGGCAGCCGAGGGCTATCGCACCAGCAAATCTCTCACAATCTTAAATGACTCCCAGGAAGCGTGTAGACGCTACATGGCAGGAAGAATCAATAAGAAAGCACTAAAGATACTCTTGAAAACGAAGCGAACCAATGAAAATATCCAACATAGGATCTACTGGCTACCAGGACACGCCGGAATCAAAGGCAATCTGAAGGCAGACAAGCTAGCTTGCGAGCTCACTACCCGAGCTGGTGCGTCAAATGCCTCGGACGGCCCGGGGATGACGGTGGAGCTCACGTACGCAGCTATCCTCAACCTCATTAAAGGCAGAAGGCGCAAATACCCCCAGCCACACCCTCAGCTAACACAATACGAGGCGACATGCTGGAGAAGACTCCAAACAGGGACCTTCTACAACCTTCATGTCCTACATAAGATGTATCCAGAGCAGTATAGGGATACATGTCCGTGGTGCGGGGCAACCCCCACGTTATATCATATCACATGGGAATGTACACGCAATGTAGCGTTCCGAAATAATAAAGACCCAAATGCGGAGCAGTGGGAGGACCGGCTAACCAGCAGCCAGCTTAAGGTCCAAAGGGACCTAGTGAGCCACGCATGCCGGATGGCCAGGGACAGTGGTGCCTTAGACTAGGGGCGCCAACCACGCTCAGCCTGGAAGACATCGGCAGTCTCCGGGCACGCAACCAAACCTCTCAATTGGAACAATAAAGTTTACTCTCTCTCTCTCTTTACACAAACCGTGATGCGCATTTGAATAAAAAGAAAACAAAGTTTTACAGCAATATCAGTTAGCCGAAAAATAATGTCCGGTAGATAAAAAAAAACGAGAAGAGAAATCACACACAGTTTTGCACATTAAAACAGACAATACGTGTTAAAACAAAAAAAATCTGAGAAGAGAGAAAAAAGTTTAAAGGAAATTTCTGGCAGAGCAGCTGCCAGGAAATCTGTGTTCTTCAGAAAAAATATTTTTACGGTGTGTACGTCCGCCTTGTGTTGGTGTTGTTGGCCATTCTCTGTGGACAAAATGATGCAGCAAACACAGAGCCCGCGTCACAAGCTGCTATCATTTACAAAAAAAGCGGGTAAAATCGGCACGTGATTCGCTGATGTCATTCCGTAGCGGAAATGCTACCGCGTAGTTTTATTGAGGTAAACTCAGAAAAATTCAGTATCTGAAATGATAAAACGCATGGGTTCCTGACTGATGCAGCGAGACTGCTGCCCTCACCCCGTATTTAGAGATGCCAGTGTTGGCGCTGTCCACAGTCCAGTGTACCAAGTTAGGTTGAGCGCACATTTGCAGAGTGGCAGGCTATGAACGTGCACTAAACTAGTGATAATAAATTGGTTCAAGCACGACGTGCATAGGCATTCCTACATCAGTACTTAACTAGGCTGACTAAATGCACGCGCAGAGCAACTGCACTCTTAAATTAAGCTGTGCTGGGACAAAAAATAAACTTATTAAGCGCTCATACGATTTCATGCGAAAAGTCTGCGTTCGCAGGATCGGTTGAACGTACAGTTTTTTTTTTCATTTTTTCTTTTGCAATGATCCTCTCCTACTGTATTTTTTATTCTGATTTCTTCGTCGCGTTTTGATCTGGTGCTGCGGGAGATTCGGTGAGAAGAGGCCAGGTAGGTAGGTGAAAACTTTATTGATGAGCCTTATGGATGAGTCACTGCCTAGGGTTGGTCTGGCTCTTGATCCCGGGTGGTGGCCAACAGTCCATGAGGTGCGGCGACTTCTTCAGCCTACTCTACCAGCCGCCTTTGTGAGGCTGGTTCGGAGCTGGAGACCGCGATCTCCCAACCCTATTTGTCCGTGAGGTTCCAGCGAGATGGTGGTTGGAATTCTCGGCAGAGATTTCAAATGTGGCCAAAGTTGGCTCTCGGAGCCCCACAAAGAGAGCATTCGGGTCTGTATTGGCCTGGGTGGATAAGGGCTAACAAAGCCGGTGAAGGCAATGTGCGAGCCTGGAGCTGACTCCAAGTAGTTTGTTGTTCTTTCGAGAGGGAGATGTGTGGTGGGGGATAGAAAAATCTTTGCGCCCTGTAATGGAGGATTATTTCATGATAGGTGGCGAGCCGGTCCCTAGCGCTACCCCAGTCTACGGTGTGCCCTGACTGGTTGACGTACGCTCGAGCAAGAGAGTGGACCACCTCGTTGCCCGGGTTGCCTGTGTGGGCTTTCACCCAAACAATTTGACCTGGTCGGGGTTCTGTGGAGCGAGAATCGAGAATTTTTCTGGTGGTAGAATGACTCTGTCCCCGTGCAAAATTCGTGATTGCTGTTTTAGAGTCACTCAGGATGAGTATGGCGGCGGAGGAGAAAATGGCAACGCTATGGCTGCTTCTTCGGCTTCAAGCAAGGTTGTTGCCTTAATCGAGCACGAGGCTATGTGTTTGAAGTCATGCGATGCTACAGTGATGGCGTAGGCCGAATTGTGGGTGTACTCTGCCGCGTCTACGTAGACCGCGTCTTGATCGTTTGCATGAGCTTTGTGTAAAGCCTTGGCACGAGCTTCGCGTCTGGCCTGGTTGTGAACTGGGTGTACGTTTTTGGGCAGAGGGTGAACTGTGAGTCTGTCCCTGATGTGTGTTGGGATGGCGTGGGTGTTGTTGGGGGTAGACCTCTTGGTTGAAGCTTTAGAGAGGCGATAATATGTCTACCTGTATTTGTGGAGGAGAGTCGGTCAATCTGAGGCCACTGCAAGGTGTTGGAGAGGAGGGTGGGAGCTTCTGAAGCTTGGAAGTTTAGGTGGATTCGCACGAATCGAAAACATCGCGCGACCAATTACGGGCAATTAGTTTCGGTTTTCCAAGCACTGGTAAAGCGAGGAGCGAGCGTAGGAAATTGATTTAAACCTGTCGCGGGACCTCCGCGACTGGACAGTGTGAACCGGCCTTCAGTTCTTGGGCGGAGGTCCGACTTCACACACGTACACAGCGGCATTTTGCCGAGAAAGTACTATACTGCTAACGCAGTAACAAGACAAGCGACCGTGGGGACGCAACTAAATGAATGAGTTGCCAACAACTTTTTCAGTCACTGTACTACAGCACTGCCTATCTCACCAAGTGCTGAGACTTTCATCTTGCCCAATAATTGCCTTCCGCCGATTGCAGACTTTTTCTGGGGTTCACATTGCGTTGATATTAAAACAGGCTTCCAAGCCTGTGTGCCCTTCAGACGGGCTTCCCAGTCTGTGAATTTGTTCTTTTTTTCAAGAAATAGCTTTGCGATGACTTCCAGATTCTTTTCATCTCAAATATTGGAAAAATTCATATGTGCACGTGGTAGTTGAAAAGCAGTATTCAGGTGACCTTTTCCCACACTCATGCCCAACTAAAATTTCTTGCCTTCAACCTTGTTTATTTTAACTTATCTGCACTAACGGCTCTAATGGAAGTTAATAAACAAACTTGCGCAAGCTATGGCACTCCACAAGAACAAACAGAATTCGGCAGGACATTTAAGCTCCGCGTTCAAAGGCATGACGCGATAGCTGTTACCTTTGTCTACACAGGCATGGTTTACACTTTCTCAATGACAATCATTATCTGAAAAACGATACGACAAACATATAAATCCATGCTTTAACCAAACCGAACGAACGTGCTTGTGTGGCGTCAAATTTAAAATGTGGCACGTTAAACGTGCGTGGAATAGCAGCTAGGCGTAAACAATGTCAGAAAGACCTTGACATTCTTGCAGCACAAGAAACAAAGATAGAGAGTGAGAAGCGCGACCGACGCTATGGTTTCGCAGTTCAAGTCGCGTTATAACGTACGTGCTAGTCAAGCGGTGGGGACATCATCGGGCTGTGTTCTGATAATGAAGAACTGTCTTGGTATCGAGGAAGAAGCAGTGGTGTGTTGCACGAGGGGAACGTTTGTGCTCTGTGATCTGTTGTACGGGGAGGAAAATTTGAGAGTAACCGGTGTGTATGCTCTTACAAAACCACGTGAACGTCTTATGTTCTTCCAAGAACAGTATGCGTACATTGCATGCAATAGACTTGTCATATTTTTTTTTTGGGGGGGGGGGGGGATTTTATTTGTGTTCTAAGTGCAGATGACCGATCAGGCTCAGCGGTTACCGAAACCGAAAGTGTTGTTTTCTTGAAAGAAAACATTGAAAAGGATTCACTTCGAGCCGTAGCCCAGTTTGCAAAGGCAGGAATGAGACGTCGTTATACGCATTTCCATGGGCGTAGTCATGCTAGGCTAGCTAGAACTTATGTTTCCCTTGAGCTAGCGGCGATTTGCGATAACTACATCGTCGAACCGGTTACATTTAGCGATCACGGTTGTGTCGTATTCACCGTGGGAAAAAACCTGACACCTCAAACGAAATTCAGCTTGGACTTGTGGTAGCTCAATGAAAAATTATTAAAGGACGATATGTTTTTTTGAGAAACAAAGAACGTGTTAAAAAAGTTTGGTTGAGTTATGAGAAAAGTTGGCCAGAAAAGTGGGAGGAATTTAAAGTTGATGTCAAATTGAGGGCTATCGAAAGGTCCGTAAAAATCAAACATGCTGATAAAACTGAACAAAAGAACTTAAAACAGATGTTTAAAGAATTAATTATAGAGGAAAACAGAGCTCCGGGACGATACACTGATCTTATCAGAGAAGTTAAAGCCAAACTTGAGCCTATAGATGTGACAAGGTTTCAGGGAACTGCAATAGGTGCACGAATGGATCGCTTGCTGGCAGATGATATGCCCAGTAGGCGGAATTTGACGACAGCAAGAAAATACGCCAGAAGCAAAGATATCGTAGAAATTGAAAACAAAGGTACTCTGTCGGATGATCCGAAGGTGATAAGGGAGGCTTTCAGTCGATATCACCGTAATTTGTTCGCTTCCAAATCGGCGGATGTACAGGCCCTTCAGGCTGATTTAATTTGTCACCCCAACTGACCAGTGAAGACACTGACATCCTGTATGCCGACTTATCAACGGCTGAATTCGAATGAGCTATTGATGAGCTCCACTAGGAGAAATTTCCCGGTCCGGATGGGATAACAGAGGAATTTTATAAGGCGTTCTAAAACGAAACTGTTCTCATTCTACAACGCGTTTATGAAGAGTCATTTAGTATGAGTATTTTACCACCGTCGTTTTCTGGTGCGCATACATTACTTATACCGAAAACTGACAATCCTGCTGAGCTTAAGCAAGCTACTGGCTATCGGCCGATAACGCTTACTAATGTCGATTACAAATTTTTTACGAAAGTATTAACCAAACATTTACAGTGAAGTATGGACACCTTGGCTGCCCTCCACCGGAGGTGTGGAATTCAAGGGCGGAGCATCTTCACGAATGTTCATGTCACTCGGAGTATACTGGAATGCTGACTTTAGGCGAGTCGGAATGTTGCAGATTGATTTAGAGAAGGCCTTTGACCGTGTATGTCATGACATTCTTTTTAAAATCCTCGAACATGTTTGCGTTGAGGAAGTTATTTTAAAACGGGTTAAAATGGCTTATAGTAACTGTACCACGAATCTGGTTGTTAACCGAGAGCTCACAGACAGAATTGCCATGAGAGCATCCGTGCGGCAAGGCTGCCCATTGTCACCGCTACTCAACAAATGTGCGGGCCTTTGTCAAGGAAACTGGACATCAGTGCCTTTGTTTCATACAAGTGTAAAATGGTCACTTGTCTCATCCAAATTCCTAGGTGTTCCTCTTCACAAGCATCGAGATAACGATGACTTTTGGAATGATAACATTCAAAAACTGTCCGCGCGTACACAGAAATGGCCGGGATAGAAACTGTCTATTTCCGCGCGCGCAAACTTAGGTAGTGTATACCTGGCTTCAAAAGTGTGCTTTTTTTGCAGGTCCTTTCGTGCTCTCGACTTAGCATTGAAAAGTTTCGTCGTGTCTTCCAAGTTCTTGTTTAAGTGATAATTTATTTCTGCGTTTGAGAAAAGGGGGTGTTTCTTAGTCACACTTCTACCTGAGGCAGGTGGTGTCAAGATTTATGTTTCTTCGAGATCAACGCTGTCCTTTCCTGCGGACTTTTATTCATGTGAGGCTTTCTCCGGCTTTGCCAAACTATGTTATTTCCATTGCAGACGGGATGCGATGCAGTGCAAGTAGATTTTTGAAAGAACTGATCTTTGCTTCCCGGTTTTTAAATGGTCGGTTCAGTTTGGAATACCTTACAAATGTCATGCGTAAGAAATTGCTAAAAGATTTGCTTGACTGTGTCTTCCCTGAGCCAATATATCGATCTCTGTATACTGGAGGCCAAGGAGGAAATGTTTTAAAAAGAGTAAAGAAAATGGTGGTGCCAGCAGGTCAGAAGACGTTTTTCTACAAGTTGCACACTGGTACGTTGCCGGTTAAAACATAGATGGAGGAGAACGGATTGTTTTCACCATGGGGCGCTGACTGCTTGTTATGTCACAAACCAGAGTCAATAGAACACGTCTTTATTTATTGCTGGGATGCGCTGCTCTTTTGGGACGTGCTCCAGCGTACAATAAAGAAAGACTTACCCTTGACGCCGTATGGGATTCGATTCCTGGACGTTGAGCCGGATCTTTATAAATACGGTGTAATTTTCCTTCTTGGCCTGCACAGCATTTGGCAAAGCATGATGGCTGTACGGCACTGAGATGCAGATGCGCGGTCTGTCCGAGATTACTTCAAAGAAAGCATATTTAAGCTGCGTGATGTGTGCAAGGAACTATGTTTTGGAGATGAAGTTACCGAGTTGATGGGAGAGTTGTGTTCCTGGAAACAGTTTTGATTTTCTCACGTGAGTGAAACGCATGTCCTCTCTTGATGTTTGAGAATGTAGCGCAGAACATGTTTGTGATCTGTTGTAATCTGTCAAAACAGGCAATAAAGACACAAAAGTGCCTGTGTGGCGAAGCGGCAGCACGTCTGACTCCGAATTCAATGGTGAGGGCTTCGATTTCGCTCTGCTATCTCCAGTTTTCTTTCCGCCGCAGATAATTTGAGGCATGCACAATTTTGCCTAATATTTTTTTTTAGTTTCGGAAGCACTGAGATCTAGAACCAGAGCACTTCCAGCTTGAGCAGGGCGCTTTTTCAGAGGAAGCATTTACACCAGGGAAATAAAGAGAGGCATCGAAAGCTGGTGCGTCACCTGAAGCGCGGCGCCTTATAAAACACTGCGGCGAATGCTTCTCTTGTCGCGCAGGCGTGTCAAGATCAGGGAGACAGGCGTCGTCTGCACCGGTGCAAACCTTTTCAAGTGCTGCGCCATTAATGAAAATGCAATTGACTTTTGAGGAAAGGAAATGGCGAAGCAATTGTCTCACATCACGATGGGAACCCTAACTTCGCTGTTAGAGAATATATAAAGGAGGGAGTGAAAGAGAGCAAGAGGTGCCATAGTGGAGGTCTCCAGAATAATTTTTCGACCACCTACTGATCTTTTGACGTGCACTGACATCGCAGAGCACCCGGGCGCCTGCTGCGTTTCGCCTTCATCGAAACGCAGCCGCCGCTGTCGGGTTCGAACCTGGGAACTGGGCTCAGTAGTCGAGCGCCCTACCCACTGAGCCACCGCGGCGGCTACCGCGTATTTCACACCGGAAGCACTTTGGGGCTGGTATCACTATCAGCACCCATGTTCGTTTGTAAACGTCAAAACCGTTTATACACTTACATGTTCTAGTGACACCATGGAAAACTTGGTAAAGAAAAGCAGCTGATGCGGGACGCTCCCCAGGACTCGGTAATGGCTATTAGTATCTATCAGCCTTTTAGCAGTGCGTTTCATGCTTGCATGTATACTCTCGACGAGGAGATCGTCAGTGAACTCTCCGGTTACACCGACACCGGTTTTTCTGCACAACAGGTCCCTCACGCTGCCGTTGCGGTCGGTGCAGAGAGGCCTCCCATGGTGTGCTGCACATAACCAAAGCAGCGGTGTTGCTCAATGACATGTTCACGCATAATTAAATGTGTCTGCGCTCTTGCGCACCTATGCACACAGCATACGCAAGCGGAGTGGCTCTCTGGTTGCTTCTCCTTTCACGCTATTTTCACCCTTCTTTCTGTTTAGGCATGTAAAAGCTATTTTTTGCATCTGGGCTACAAAGGTGGAAAAACCGTATAACGTATGTCCTTGCAATATTAATAGATTTTTTATGCGAAAACTGTGCTAAATATGTTTTGCAGTGCTTTTTATGCTGTGTTATGTTTGTTTCTATCTTATTTCTCACTCCTGCCTAAGGCCTGGCAGTATCCTCGAAATAAATAAATACGCGATAGCGGTTGTATGCCTCTCATTGATGCTAGAATGCCTAGGGATCGCGTGGTTTGTTTATCCTTCTGTAATGACGCTGTTAGCCACGCCGGCCGTCGGTTTCTGGCACGGTGTTTTTGCTGCAATTGTGGCGGCCAACAGGAAAGCCTTATCGGAGCATTCGAGTGCATGACGAATGAACGTTAGATATGAGAGATAAATCAGTCCCTCGCTACTCGTTATCGGTAGGCGAGCGCACGTACGCCTCACAGGGATATCAGTTACCGCCCTTGGGCTTCCTGTTATCGCATCCCGTCACGTTCACGTGCTTTACCTGCTGGAGAAATATGTTACTCTTGGCTTCCACGCCATAGGTGTTAGGTTGTTGTTCCATCCAAATGGAGTATTCAACACTTCGAGCACGGTTTTTTTTTACCATATTCACTCAAACACACGGTATTAAGGGCAAGGCTGTTAATTGGGCTAGTTGGTTGCTGATTTCAGGCAACTTAATTGGCGCAAAAAAGGCAAGGCCGCGATAGTAAAGATAGCGCGCGTGCTAATGTTTCCTATACTTCCCGTAGCAATGACCTAGGCTTTCAAGCATCCGCCACGCATGTTCGAGGCGTTGGATTCGATCTCCGGTGCCGCAGGGAATCCATCGTTTTTTCAACCCGGGTACAAACTTTCCGCTGACATCATGCTCCGCTTTGCGGGTGTGAAAGGCTTGGCTAAAAGGTTCTTGATACAAAGCGTTGCTTTTGCTGGTCGACGTTTTGTTCCGCCATCACACAAATGAGATGTGCATTTTGCCCTAAAACCCGTCTTTGCCGCTTTTCGTGTCCTTGTTAAGCGTCTCTCCAGTCCTTACTGTCTTGTCGTGTTGATTATGCACTTGTCCAGGTGCCTAAAATTGGTAGTAAGCTAGCCTGAAAGCATGGCTGCATGTTACATTGACGATGTTTGGATTCAGCATGCTTATTTCTAGAAGGCGAAGAACCCTTCCACTCAGTTCCCCGCCCCCCCCCCTTTTTTTTGCTTGCATTCTTTCAACCTGCTTAAACTGCTGAAGCTGAAAACAGCAAAATAGTGTTGAAATAGAATCTCTCGGAACGTTTTTGTTCATTATCTTTTTTTTTTCAAGGGACGGGGGCCAGCTGATGCTGTTGTTTGGGAGGCATGGAAACAAATTTTATCTCAGCTAAAGGAGGTTTCCGTGTTCTGAAAATAGGTGTTATCTTCCGTGAGTACATCGTGTTATCGCAGCGATCACTGAGCTTCTGTTTAGGTACGATTTCCTGTGAACATATCTGGCTCATCTCGGATGTCTGTGTGATTGCTATCAAACAAAACTATCTCGGGATATCTTCTTTGGTGCAACTTTCGCGGGCACACATTTTGTGGCTAATGTGAAGGAAATCCTTTCCCGGCCTAAAAGACTCCCTGAATCGACGATATGTGAGTGCGTTCCTCCTTAGCACTAGTGTTCTTTTGGTATAGTATATCTGTGGCAGTGCTTTCCTCCTGCCCTTCTGATGACCATTACTTTGGCGTTAGAGTTGGACGTCAGTTTTTGTGGGAGTGCGTTGACAATTTTTTTTTCGACACAGAATTACAAGGAATGTTATTTCTTTCATTTGACTTAAAGGCGACACTCTTGAACAGTAGGGCTAGTCTTGCAGTGATGATAATTTATAAGCATAATATTCCTATAAACTTTCTGTCAACATTCTTGCGGATCATATTCCACCGGAATCCGACCAAACTGCCTTATTTTGATTTTTTTAGTGTCAATATAGCCACCAAGGCATGCAAGCGGCGGCGGTTATCGTAACAAAGGCGAATGCGATAGGAGCATGTAGCATCCGGGACAGTGGAGGTCTCTCATAGGCGTCCAGGTGGCCACCCCATCGAGCGCTGCCCATGAGTCCGGCTGTTTTTGATTATTGTGCGAATAAGGTTCACAGCTTCTGCAAAGCTGCGAGTTAAACTTGCAGCTTCTCCAGTAAGAACACTGTCCTATACAAGATGAAGGCAACAACCTACAAACCCCTGGGCCGACATAGCCACGAGCGGGGGCAAAGCAAGGTCTATCCTGGACCAGCATAGCAAAAGCACCGAAGTTTGGGCCAGTTGGTATTGATCCATCTTGAGGACACGAAGCAGCACGAAAAAACGGGGACAAAATAGACACACATACGACAGGACGAATGCACCATTCGTCCTGTCGTATGTGTGAATTTTTTGTCCCTGTTTTCTCGTCCTGCTTCGTGTTCTCAAGACAGGATAGTAGGACGCGCCGGTGCAACGCATCGCAGCGGTGCACAAAACAAGACGCTGCAAAGTTGCTGTGTTTTCGCTCCTCATATCACTATGTTGTAAACCGATTGATCTTCTCGAGCGCAAATCTTACCTATAACAATTGAAACAAACAAAAACCCCAGCATCACGTGACGGCGCTCGCGGCTTTGCGTCTGCTCGCAAGTAGCGCTTCTGCCTCCTACCGCCGTCCGCAAATGCCTCCGCTTTTGGCGCGGACCCTAGAAGTTACCAAGCGCATGAGAAATGTGCGCACAACGGCAGCACCGACGTCGGAATCCCTGAGTGGGCCGCTCGCTCGGCCCTTATCAAGTGTCGCACCGCGCTCCGCTTAGGCGCTCCTGTCGATTGTGCGCCGCACTCTTGCGCTAGGGTGCACTCACTCTCGACCCGACCCCGGTCAGGTCTCTCTTGCTCGCACGATTCTACCGCGCAGCCTCCTGAGCAGATGCACGAGTTGGCTCGGAGCCCCACGAGGGAGCACGACTTATTGAAAGGTACGCTCTTTATATCAAATTATACGGTAGCATTGATGACAAATTAGCCCAAGGCAGCTCAGCAGCCATGTGAGAATGCGCAACACGTTTAGGTTGTTGGTGTTGTAGTCGGCAACAACTCAAAAACGCAGCCGCTTGTCTCCGTAGAAGGACCTCCTTCCGGCCAATGGCGTCGGCCGATTCTCAAGACCCTGCTAGCGTGACAATGCAGGGAGCGGCGCAGCAGTAGAGAGAGGGGTCTATCCCAGACCATAGAAGTAAAGGATTATCCACTTTCATCTACCCCTCCGTGCTTTGTCACACTAGCAGGGTCATGTGACAATGGGCCGGAGCTCTTGTCTGGCAATGGGTCCTTGATGAGGAAACACCACTGCGTTCTTAAGTTGTACCCGACTATATGAGCTACTCCTTTATCGGTTGCGTTAGCGCGACCATCCGTTGTGACAGGCTGCATCGATCGATCAGAAAACAATTAGGCAGCTGGTCTTGCTTTCTGTGCATGTTTGTAATTTTCCTAGAAACAACCATGCTTAAACTACACTTTTTGATTGCCTGAGTGCAAAAATGAAGCTAATATTTACCTGTTGAGAGCATACCGGTTTAATGTTACCCCTTTTGAACGTATTTATTTTGCCGGGTGGCCGTCGCTAGGGACTACACGAGGAAATTCTTCTGTTGAAACTAACTCCTTTGCACGCACGGTTCACGAAGCAGTGGCGTCTTCTGGGGAGCTCGGTGTTGGAATATTTGTTCACATTCGGTTTGGTTTGGTTTACGGGGGTTTAACGTCCCAAAGCGACTCAGGCTATGAGAGACGCCGTATTGAAGGGCTCCGGAAATTTCGACCACCTGGAGATCTTTAACGTGCACTGACATCGCACTGTACACGGACCTCCTGAATTTCGCCTCCATCGAAATTCCGCCGCTGCGATCCAACCCGCGTCTTTCGGGTCAGCAGCCCAGCGCCATAACCACTCAGCCACCGCGGTGGCCATTTGTTCATATTCAGGGTATGTTCTAAATAGCCAGTGCAGAATATGCCAGCGCTGGAAGAAAAGCAGTGTCCTTTGCCAGAAGATTTCACATCTATAGTAACTTGTTTCTCCATGTTTGAGAAGCATTTTCCTCTCTCAGTAGTGCAGTATGCTGTCATTAGTTGCATTTTCAAAGGCAGATTTTACCGTTAAAACTTAAGCATGCCTTACCCTACGTGCCTGAGAAGTTGTACATCTGCAAGTACCTGCGTGATTAACAACCATCCTTATGTACTCTGTGAGGTTAAGCGAGCGATGGTGAGGTTCTGACAACTCTTGTGAAATCCGGGTGCGAAACTCTACTAGAGCGTTGCAAGTTTTTGCCGGACCAATGACTCAACCGAAGGAGGAAAAGGTCGAAAGATCAGTTGAGAGCGCGGAGATTGTGCCCGGTATAGAGGTACGATTCTTTAGCGCGAAGAATGCATACCTTAAGGAGAGCTAAAGTCATAAGTATCTAGATTCTGTAGGTTACCGAGGTCACTGATGCACCAGCTGGCAATAAAAAATTAACGATGGGCTATCGACAACCTTTCTTGCATGGCAAGGCAAGGATATGCCGTACTATATACTTTTTTCTTCATGTAGCTCACAAGACATGCAGCTCCATCGAACGCTATTACATCAGTCATAAGCTCTATCCGAACTTGTTGGTCATGACCGACTGTCATCTGTAGCTTTTTCGTTTCTGAGCATAATCTAGCCACGGTTTAAGTAGAGGCATTAATATTCTCCTTACTAGGGACACAACAGAAGTATGGCGCCATAGATGACGCAGTGCATTGCTTTCCCTATCCCAGTTTGGCCTCTGGTCTCACATAAATGATTTCCATTTTCTCTGTCCTTGACAGCATGCTGCGTGTCGCAGTGGCCTTGTCCCTCCTGGCCTTGTGCTTGGCGTCGGACACGCAGGTGACGATCGCGTATGATCAGCACGAGTCCCTGGTCGTTATGATTCACCACGCACCAACTGACTCGCGCTTGCGTCTGGTGCGGCTGAGCCCCAAAGCGCTCGACTGTGCAAACAGCTGGGCGGCACCTTCCTTCTTTCCAGAGGAGCGGATACCGGTAAGCATGGCGCCAGACCTTTCACTTTTGGCATTAAGAGCCCAAACTAGACGATTGACAGCTCTAGGGAAGTTTGCGCTGTCAAAGTGAAGTCAACTGTGCGTGCCGTTTCTTCATTTCAAAAAGAAACAGCGCAATCTTTGGCAGGCAGTAGAAAACATTTCTTCCAAAAAGGTAGGATAGAGAGGCGAAAATACAGATTTTGGGTGGAGTCCTTATTTCAGGACCCCAATGTCCACCGCAGTTGCTCTTGACTGGGATATCAGCTTTCGCTGCGTCGCCAAGTCAGAGCTGAGACGGGCAGACTCCCACTGTTCCTCGGAGTGATGTATGTCTTGTTCGGGGGGGCTTGGGACCGGAGCAGCCCCATGTTACATGATATGTTGTTGGAATTCTGCCACACCAGGGGCAGATTCCGTCATATCTGTCGGGGAAGATGATGTGGTACTTGTGTGGGATAGGAAAGGTGTTCGTCTGTGGTTGTCGCCATTCCCTCGCCTCTGCCGCCGTTAGCTTACGGTGTGGTGGGGGATAGACTTTGTGTTCGGAGAAGGAGGCGCTCGCCGTACGTAGAGGGGTGAGGTCGGGGAGGTTAGTCGCTCGGTTAGTATATCCTCGAGCTAGACTGTCCGCGGCCTCGTTTCCCTCGAGTCCCTCGTGCCCAGAAGTCCAAGTGATTTGGTGCTTGCATGTGGAATTTTGAATTTGTGGGGTAGTCAGAATGGGAGCAACGGAGTGTGGAAGTCTGCCAGAGAGGAAGAGGCGACACGCGGACTGGGAGTCGGTAATAATTTTTAGCCCATTTCCCGTAGCATCGCCGTGCTGGATTGCGAGGGCAATTGCAGCAGTTTCCGCTACTGTGGGAGAGCAGTTTCGTAGGGAGGCGCTGGCGATTTCCTTGAAATTGGTGTTCAAGACGACCGCCACCGCGTTTGTTGAATCGGGATACATGGCTGCGTCGACGTATACAGCATTTTGTGCCTGTCGATGTGCGCGGCGCAGATAGTCCACTCGTGCCTTTCGTCGTCTCTTTTATGAGTCCGAGTGCATGTTCTTCGGGAGTGGAGCTACATACACGCGAGTTCGCAGAGTTGAGGGTAGGTCTCGGTTGTCCTGGACGGCGCGTATGTCAGCCGGGAAACCCACTCTTTCCAAGATTGTGCGTCCAGCTTTGGCGGTGAGGAGGCGTTCGTTTTGCGATGCTAGGGCGGCTTCTCGAATTTCTTCTATAGTGTTGGTCAGTCCCAGGTCCTGGAGGTGGCAGTTGGCCGTGTACATCGGGAGGCCTAACGCATGTTTGTAGGCGGTACGGATGATGGCGTCTGCTTTGTCTCGCTCATTCCCCAGAAGTGGTAGGAATGGGAGACCGTATGGGTCGTAATGCTTCCAGACTTAGTGGTTTGCCTGGTTTTGGGATAGTAACGATTTCGGAGTGTTTCCACTCTACAGGAAGTTCTCCCGCCTCCCATAGGGTGTCATTTATGTAGGTAGTTAGGACCTCGATCTGCGGCTTGCCCAGGTTTCGAATCATCCCATTTGTGATCTTGTCCGCGCCAGCTGCCGTGTTGCGTGTGGCAGATCGAGCCGCGGCGTAAACCTCGGCAGTGGTGATGGGGGCATCCAGCCTCTCATTTGGGCCTCCCGTGTACGAGATTGTGCTGGGAGGATGGTGGGCGCCAATGTATTTGGTTTTGAGGGCGGTGCGGAGGGCCGCGTCGTCTCCGCGGTACAGATGGGCGATTTTCTTTAGAGTACGGTTTGTGGCAGACCGCGATGTTTGAGGATCGACGAGGCTGCGGAGGATCGCCCAGGTGCGGGAGGTCCCCAGCGTGCCGCGTAGTGACTCGCAAAATTCCTGCCAATTCTGTTGAGAGAGGTGTTGTGCATACTCTTGTGCTTCTGCCGTGATCTATGATATGCGGAGTCGCAAGGGACGATTGAGGCGTTGGCGTTTCCATCTGCGAACCAGAGTCCGTCGGGTCTGCCACAACTTCAGAAGGTGACGATCGACCGCCGGATTATCGGGTGTGCATTTTCCTTCGGTGGTGGCCTCCTTGTGTGCTTTCCAAATCTGTTCACTCCATTCGCTGATTGATTGAATGGGGTCTTCCGGAACGGGCTGTGCACGGTATTTAGTCCAGTCCGTGATTTTGGCTGTTCCCAGGGTGCGACGAATCTTTGCGGAGGTGATAGACGTGCTTACGATGTAGTGGTCGCTACCTAAGCTCTCTCCGAGATTTGTCCACGTAGCGTTATGGATGTTCTTCACGATTGTAAGGTCAGGGCATGAATCGCGCGTGACGGTGTTTCCTTCGCGGGTTGGGTATAAAGGATCAGTCAGTATTTCCAGGCCCAGGGCATCCCGAGATCGTACCACGCTCAGACCACGCAGCGAGTTCGTTTTGTAGCCCCTTTCCCTGTGGGAGGCGTTAAAGTCACCGAGTGTGATAAGCTGATGCGAAACAGCTAGCTGATCTGCCTCTTGAAGTATGTCAGAGAAATCGGCCTTGGTTGCTCGTGGGGGGTGATACACGTTCAGAACGAAGGTGCTCTTGCGGCCCCTCTTTTTGGGAATGACTTCGAACATGTTGTAGTTGATCTCCTGTTCCCTCAAGGAGTGTTCGAGCACCGTGATGTCCTTAGAAACAAGGGTGGCAACTTTTGGCGAGCTCGCGTTGTGGTCTGTGTAATAATCCTGGCAAAGTCGGCGCCGGGTCGTCTCCTACCTCTTGCAGGCAGATTATATCGGGTCGAATGGGGGTGGCATTGATGTATTGTTTCAAGAGGCTTTGTTTTCTCCTGAAACTTCGGCAATTCTATTGCCAGATCTCTAGGCGGTCAGGGGTGCCTGATTTAGAAAGCGGTGCCATCCTGGTGGCTGGTAAAGCTCCTGACAGATTCGTTGTCGCTACTCATAGAGACCACCGCGGTCGCGGACCGGTAGGTTTTTGCTCGAGGGTTGTCAGAGCTGGTAACACGTTTTCTGCTAGGGGCTTTGGTGTTTATCAGTGCTTGTAGGGTAACAAATTGGGCGTCATGTGCGTCCAGGCGCGCGCCTACTTGTGCGATTTGGGCTGAGAGCTGGGAGGTGAATGTTGTGAGAAGGGGGTTTATGTTGTTCATAATGCTATTCAAGAGACGTCCCTGTATTTCTTCATATGTATTGGGGAGGGGGTGGTTGTCGGTTGGGCGAGGTGTGGGAGCTGGTGTCACCTCTGGTGGTAGAAGCGGTTTGGGGGAAGCCTCATCGTCCCGGGGTGCGGGAGGTGGGGGAGGCTGGACATGAGGGGTGGTGAGAGGAGTGCACTTGCGGGCTAGCCCCGCTACCTGGGATTGTAGCTTGTCGATAGTGTGTGCCATTTTTGCGCAGTCTGAGCTTTTGCGGGGAGTGGGTGTGTTCGAAGGAACAGTGGGAGAGTTCTTAACGAGCTCTGCCCAGCTCACCTTTTTGTCCGTGGCCTTGGCTTGCCCCTGGTGTGGCCGGCTAATTTCCTTTTTTTTTTGCTTGGGTGCAGGGGGAGGAGGGGTTGACCGGTTGGTGGAGACGGATCTCGATCTGCTCCTACTGCTGCAGCTTTGGCTGGATGACTCGTCGTCCGTGCTGAACCAGCGCGGCGTCCGAGTTCGTGCCTGGTTGTCTTTCCTGGACCGGTGTTGTTCCTTGATGGGTGGGGTGGAGGATCGGACGGATGGTGGCTTTTGCTTGAGTGGTTTGAACCGATTTGGGCACTCCTTGCTGCCGGTTTCGTGTGTTCCTCAGCACAGAGCACACCTCGGCAGGCACTGATGTCCGTGAGGAGGATTTTGGGCCCCGCATTTCCTGCAGGCCGCCAGGTCCGGTGTGGGGCACACATCGGAGCGATGACCCGGCTGCATGCACACATAGCAGAATTGTCGTGCTGGGCGGTACAGATGGCAACGAAACTCCGCGCTCTTGAAGTACACAACTTTGGGGGTGGTCGGGCCGTTGAAAGTGATCAGCATCGACGATGTTTTGCCCATGCGTCGTACGTCGAGTACGGTGGTCCAGCGTGAGCGGATGTATAGGCCCGTCTGAAGAGCTTCCGGTGTTTCGTGGTACAGAATTCCGTGGATTACGCCCCGTCTGTCGTGCTCTGTGAAAGGTATGTAGGCGTTCACGTCAAGAGTGAGGTCTCTAAGGGACAGTGTCTTGATTTGTCGATGTTCGTTGGCAACTTCTGCGTGCGGAGTGCTCGCTACGAGGATATTCGATCCGTAGTGGGGGCGGAGGAGGTACCTTCCTTCCACCTGCTGCGGTTCTGGACAGGCGTTGCTTATTGCTTCGGCAAGATCGAGATTTGAGATGTTCTTTAAAGCGAGTCCTCGGCGAGGTCAAATCACGATTTTGATGTCCGTTTGTGGTAGAGGCGGGAGGCGGACTCGAAGGCCGCGTTTCTTTGGCGTAGGATGTTTGTGATTTGGTGGGGAAGTCCTGGGAGTCGTTGCTGCCCTGCACTTGGCTGTTGGTTTCAGTCCGGGCTGCTTTGCGAAGCTTCCTTTCTTGATGTCTGCTCAAGGCTATCTTCCAGCCGTTGAGCAGAGGGGTAGTAGGCGGTGGCGAGGCCGGGGACGAACTGGTCGTCGGGCCGTTCTCCGTTCGGTCTTGAGAGTCGGTGAAGTCCATGTCTGAATCCAAGCCTTCATTTCTTGTGGGTGGCAGGGACGCCTCCGAGCTCATTTTCAGCGCCGCGCAGCGTGGCACGCGGCGAGGCGTGGGCTGGAGGACCGCCCTTCTTGTGCTAGGCACAACGCGAGGCCTAGCGTTCCGCGCCTGGCTCGGAGCGTTAGAGTCTTTTTCGGGTAAAAGTGGTCGGAATTGCACGGAAAATGGTGGGAATGGGTGCCGAACACCTTCACTGACTGATTATGGGTGGTATCAGTCCATTTTAGGTCGAAAATCCACCGTCCCGAGTGAAAATCTACGGAGCCGAGGTGAAGTGCGTCCGCTCACGGCGTTCCAGCCATCTTTGACAGGGATAAAAGGCAATACACACGAGAACAGGCGCTGTGTCTTTCCTTTCATCCCTGTCAAAAGGCGCGGTGTTCTTTTTTGAAATGGCATACCATTTCGCCCAAGGGTCAATTCTAAAAGTTCTTCGTCTTACTTCATTTATTCTTCAAAACGCGTTCCTCAGGTTGCAGAGTTGCAAGGCTAACCGGCCCGTTGCCGCAGTGTGGTTGGAAGCGTGAGTTATAGTGTAACCGGTTCTTTGCACTATACCCAGAAAATCTGGACAAAAGCTTTCTTGAGCGGGAAATCGTTTATGAAAACAATTTTTTCTTATAATGTAAGATTTTACTATTATAATCAATATATTCGCAGATCACCCGACGGCAGTGATACATTTTTTTAATAATAAGAAGAAGAAGAATTCGTTTTGAGGGAAAGGAAAAGGTGCAGTATCTGCCTCACATATCGGCGGACACCTGAACCGCGCCGTAAGGGATGGGATAAAGGTGGGCTTGAAAGAAGCGAGGAACAAAGAGTTGCCGTAGCGGAGGGCTCGGGAATAATTTCGACCCGAAAAAATCTTTAACGTGCACTGACATCGCACAGCACACGGGCGCCGTGCGATGCCAGTGCGCGTTAACGATCTCCTGATGGTCGAAATTAGTTTTTTTTCTATTCACGTTTCTGCTATCGTGAAAATTTTTTGCCCGAGCAAGCTCGACTTGTACTCTATGGCGGTTTCTCTGCAAGCCAGCATTTCGGCAAACCAACCAATAGCATCTTCATTGGCGAAACTATTTTGAGAACGTTGCATCGCTATACAGCAAAGAGCTCACTGCGAGTCTGATGGCTTCGCCTGGGAATTTTTCTCTACATGGAGCGTATATTGAATTGGCCTAAAAATAAAATCACTTCGTGCAGCTTGACATCAGCCAGCTTTCTTCAATCTTGAGGAGCCGTTAGTGGGCCGGCATGTCGCAAAGGTTTGGGGGATTTCTCAAATACCGCAGCCGTGAAGAATAAACCGGCTGCTTGGACAATTTAGTCATATAGCAAAACAGCTGCAGAACACCTGCAGCTTGGCAACGATATCCAATATTGCATAGACCAGCTTTTTACCAATATTACATGGACTAGCTTTTCGCCAAATGCTGGAAGAAGCCAAGTTACTGGCCGCTGCATATCTATTGTGTACACACACAATCTCAGCTGTAAAATAAACTCTTTTGTTATCCTTCATGCGTCAGCTGTACTCAATGGTTCTTAAATGTGTTTAGAACCAAATTTTCTATGCAATGATTGGAAACTGCATGAGTTACATTGTGACTAATTTGAAACAAATGAGCAGTAGGAAGCAAACATGAAAAAAAACAGTCGCGACTTCGCTTAGGCGCGATTTCGACCTGAACAATGCTTCATTGCTTAGTGACGCCAAAAATACTCCCCTCGCATTAATTTGTCAGCGTGGCTGAAAGTCAACCCCTTACACTGGGCTTTATACCTAGGACTTGGCACAATTTTTGAAAAAAAAAGGCTTTTTCAGTTATAAGAGCGCTTTTTTTTTCGGCATATCATTTTCAGCAATGTAGTACATCAAAATACCGCTAAGACGTGCTAACTAGCAGGCTGGTTAACTAATATTGAATAGTTAGCTTTTTAACAATTACAGTTAGGCATCTTAATTTTTGGGAGGCGTGTAGCACATCGTAACTGATATCCATATCAGCTTTTCGAATTTTGAAAACACGGTTACCCTCGGCGCTGTGGCCCAACAAATTTTGGCTATTTCGACGGGTTACGTGCACTTTAGAGGTTGATTTGCCTGCAAGCTTCTCGAAAGGGCATTCGTTTTGGAATGTTGTTGCCAAATTATTTTGCATCACAGCGCCGAAGGTAACAATGTTTTCGATATTCTAAAAACTGATATGTATATTATTACGGTGAGCTACACAACACTCAACAATTAAGAAGCCTAACAGTATTAGTTAACAAGTTCATTATTCAATATTGGTTAATAAGTCTGCTAGATAGCCCGTCTTAGCTGTATTATGATGTACTACACCGCTAACAGTGCTATTGGTATTGGGTTTATAACGTCCCAAAACGACTCAGGCCATGAGGGACGCCGTAGTGGAGGGCTCCGGATAATATCGACCACCTGGGGCTGACAATGCTATGTCGAAAAAAGCGCTTTTCTAACTCAAAAATATCGACCACCTGGGGCTGACAATGCTATGTCGAAAAAAGCGCTTTTCTAACTCAAAAAGTCTATTTTTTTTTAAATTGTGTAAAGTCTTATGTGAAATACCCTGTATAGGCACTTATTTTAGCGCCATTCGGATCCTATAAAAATAAGTGCTCGTCTCTTTTACCCTGTGATGAGTTTTTGCCCACATACTTTTAAGAAAACTTCCTGTTGGGCTAGTTGGTTTTGGTTGAGTACGGTTTCACAGGCCCCAAAATCCTGGACGGAACATGAGGGTAGACGACAGGACGAAGCACTAGTTTCAATTAGCTTATCGTATCTATACGACAGGTACACATATAGCTCGTATCATCACATTCGCAGAGTACTTACATATGGATCAAGAACGTCATGATAAAGTACGCCCAAGAAATTTTTTCGATCATCATGCCATAAAATGGAGGTTTCGCTTGAGCACAACCTGCCTTTTGTTTTCATAAAAAACGCTTGTGTAAGCTCTGTGCCTTTCGTTAACTCATCTCTACAGAGAATGCGGACATCCGTAAAGCATAACAAACAAACATGTAACGGGCATGCTTTAATGTACTTCCCCAAATATGTGCCTTCCTTCGTATTTAATAGATTTCGCCCATGTTCCCTTCTTCGGCCGTTGACACACCGGCCGGTTTGTCCTGTACAGGAGAGGGCGCATGACAGTTGGGTTTCGTAAACTGCCCCTCAAGCGCATTTCTTGTAAGTCGCCTGTAATTCTTTCCACAGCCTCGTTCCTTCTTTCTTTCTCTTTTTTTTGGCGCGAGAGCAAATAATAATAATAATTGGTTTTGGTGGGAAAGGGAAATGGCGCAGTATCTGTCTCATATATCGTTGGACACCTGAACCGCGCCGTAAGAAAAAGGAGGAAGGAGGGAGTGAAAGAAGAAAGGAAGAAAGAGGTGCGGTAGTGGAGGGCTACGGAATAATTTCGACCACCTGGGGATCTTTAACGTGCACTGACATCGCACAGCACACGGGTGCCATAGCGTTTTGCCTCCATAAAAGCGCAGCCGCCGCGGACGGGTTCGAACCCGGGAACTCCGGATCAGAAAGCAAAGGCCTTCGAGCTTTCTTGTTGCTGAAAATACGAGCGGTACATCACGGCATCTCGCATCGTTTTTCATATTCTGTGCATTTTGGTGCACATAGGGCACCACCGCACGTCACGCCTTTTCTCGGGGGACCTCTGCCCTAGATGTCACACTGCCTCGCATTGAATTCTATTAGAGTCTTTTAGCCGCCGCTGTCACGAACGAGGCAGCCAAGCTGCCCTCATCCTACCGAATTGTTTTTAAAGCACTCCCTGAAATCTTTGAGCGCATGACTTTCTGGGCGCAGATTCAACGCAAAGCGAAGCAAGCCCTTTCTTCACCAGCTTATAATAGAAGGACTGAAATGGCAAAAGCTGCTTGTTTGCACGCGGAGAAGTGGGCCAACACATTGGATTTCTACAGAATCATGAGTTTACAAGGTCTAAAAACAAAAACAAATTATGATCAGGAAGTTCACACGTAAAATAAGAGCCTTTTTCATGAACGGTGATAAAACACTGTGCAGTGTTTTCTTAATATGAAACTACCTTAAATTGAGAAAAGTCATACGATCAAATATATCTAAAATTTTTTAAACTTGTAATGGTGTATAATCTGCCACAGGACTTGGTGAAACAACGACAGAAGAATGTGACATAACACAGGCGCCACACAGGGTCTAATACGTATGCCTGCTATCAGCAGAAAACACTTCTGGTGGATAGGTGTATTCTATGTATAACGGTAGTAAAGTTCTAAAAATCTTCAACCGTAACACCACCAGAGTTATGAAATAAAATCGGATAATTTTTCTTGAATCCACTCCCTTACCGCAGAGAACAATGTCCCATGAGGAAAAAATAGAATGAATCTACAGTGTCATTTAAAAAAGCACTCCCAATCTCAGTGTGCGTTCCCAGGAAGCCATAAATCACATCTGACCTATTCGTCAATAACGGATCATTTACATGCAGCTTAGTCAAATTTCTGCACAAATATAAGCTAAGCTCTACAGAGAATGCGGACATCCGTAAAGCATGACAAACAGGTTTGTAACGGGCATGCTTTGATGTACTTCTCTAAAAATGTGCATTTCTTCGTCTTTGATAAATTTCGCCCATGTTCTCTTATTTGGTCGTTGACACGCCGGACGGTTTGTCCTGTATTTGAGAGGGCGCATGACAAGGGGGGGGGGGGGGGGGGGGGTTCGTAAACTACACCTTAAGCGCATTTCTTGTAAGTCGCCTGTAATTCGTTCCACAGCCTCGTTCGTTCTTTCTTTCTCTTTTTTGGTGCGAGAGTAAAGGCCTTCGAGCTTTCTTGGTTCTGAGATTACGAGCGGTACATCACAGCGTCTACAAAAACATTACAAAAACATTAGTAAAAGTTGGCCAAACCAAGACGATCGCACAGAGACAGCGCCGTGGTTTCCCCTTTCGTAGCCTTCGTAGATATACGAGCAAACTTCGGTCCAACCACCGGAGGTACCCTTACCGAGAAGTTATCACCCGAGATAACTACAAAGCCACTTTCCTTATCTGCTTGCTTTAGTCGTGGAATCGCTAGAGACGGTGACGTCTGTTCTGCAGAAAGGACGAATGTTTACCCAGCACAACCAAAGGTGCCGCCACATGAACTGGTGGCTATCACCCGCGGAACTGGTATACAAACGCCGCACCGCAGAACGAGATGTGCCTTCTGGAGCGGTTTGACAGCCGTCGAAAGTCAGGAAACACGAAGGGTAAACACTTCAAGGAAATGACAACAGGAGCTATCGCGACGTTCTTTAGAAGAAATTAACTGTGACTGCTTGAAGCAGATAAGGAGGGCGTATTAGTAGTTATCTCGGACGGTAACTTCTCAGGAAGAGCCGATCAGGAGTTTGGAAAAAGTTTGTCCGTATATCTATGAAGGCTACAAAAGTCAAAACCACGGCTGTCTTCGTACAATCGTCTGGGTGTACACCTTTCCACAAGTCAACGGCCGGGATGCTGTAAACTACCCCCACAGCACATTTCAGAAAACGGTTTGCATAGTTTCGCATTCTGTTGACTTGGCATTATCTGTTCCAATCTTTCGACACAGCGGTGCAAGTTTTCTGGGTGCAGAGAAGACCACCGGGACTTTGTATTTCACGGCAACATGCTTAAGGTTGTGAGCCACTTTGTGGGAGTATGGAATCACCACCGGTTTGGTTTTCTTTTGAGATACTTCACCATCCTCTCTTTTTCTTTCTCTTTTTTACCTTTTTCAGGAATGCTTCCTTCACAGAACTAATCACCAGGGATGGAAAGTCTGCCTGTTTAAGCTTTTGTATCTGTACGTCAAGGCTTTCCTGTACTTTATGACAGCACGATTTCTTTAGAGCTGATTCAAGGCACATGATGTCAATGGCACGTTTCACAGTTTTCGAGTGCGTCGAATAGTGCGGCAACAATTCTTTGCGGGCACGAGGTCAATACATCCAGCAAACACCTTCTTGAGTAATGATTATGTAAATATCTAACAACTGTAATTTATTTTCTTTCGTGAGTTCATATGTAAAATCCACACCCTTGGCATGTTGTTTAAAATCCGACAAAATATCCTGCACAGTTTTCGAGTAAGTCAAGGGCGATTGTTTAGTCAATATAATTAAAAAATCATCACCGTACCTAAATGTCTCAAGAACTTTGCCTGCGTCAAATGCCCCTGATAAGGTTCTGTCAATGCCCGCAAGAAAGATGTTGCACAATACAAGTTGTTCTACAGATATTATGTCGAAGTAAAGGTAAGACTGCCCGTGAACTGCTAGAAGCCCACCGGATTGGAAAAAGCGGGAGTTGCTGTGTTAGCACTCCCATCGCTGGTCATTCATAAGAATGAAAGTATATTTTTAGATAAGTTTAGAAAGAGTTGAATCACTTTTGTTCTCTCCACTGTAGTATCCTTCACCTCGCAATTGTCATTTACCTGTTGTTTGTTATATTGTTTTGCCTCTCTTTCCACCACGCCTTCCTTTTGGGCATAAATAAACCGTTCTTGAATTCAATGAATAGTTGCTAGTAGCGCCTGTCTCGTGTTTTTTTTTCTTTTCCTTTGTGCTGTGTCTTTTTGCGCTCCATCTACTCAAGCCATGCACCAACTTGCCCAAGAGCGTGTTCTACTTCAAAATTAAGCCCGATTTCCGCCGAGGCATTTCCAAAGCTTCGTTCCTTCTTTCTTGTAATGGCAGGGAAGCCCCTATGTTATGTGACCTTTTTTTTTAGATGGGTTGATCGCGTTAGCACCAGTAAGCTCCGGTATTCGATTTCGTCCTCGCTGAGTGTACGGTTTTCTCCAGAAATATTGTTTATATGCCGACAGAAAGAATAGCACTAGAAGAGCTATCCAAGCTCATCAATAAGCGCAAAAACCTGCATAAGTTTAATATGGAGAGAATCGAGCATGCTTTAAAGAACAGACTAAGCCTAAAAGCAGCGAAGAGGAAACTAGGCCTAGGCAAAAACCAGATGTATTCGTTAAGAGGCAAACAGGGCAATGTCATTAGCAATATGGATGAGATAGTTAAAGTGGCCGAATATTTCTACACATATCTTTATAGTAGCCAATTTAATCAGGATGTTAATGATAGAGGCAGTAGAGCATAGCACTGGGATATCCCGCCAGTAGCGAAAGAGGAAGATTTCTTTAAAGGAATGTAGGCGCAATCCATGAGCGCGGTAGCATCCCCCGTTACTGTTTGCCAGAGGGGACGCTCTTTGAATGCATACACATTTCCTTTACTAAAGCAGCTGTTGACACAGTTATTTTCTTGTGTGTAAGGACTTTTATCAACATCTGGTGCAGGCTGGCAGCGCAAGGAGAACCTTTTCTGATGAAGGACTACTACTCGGGAAATACTGCGCAGTGGTGAGTAAGTTTGTTTTTTTCTTCGCGGCTTCAATTTTGGCTTGGCTCCACAACTATTTTTACTCTAGCTACATTCCTGATGAATTCGCAGCAAGATGTTGAAGTCGCTTAGTAGAGTAGTAAAGCATGCACCTTGGATTCTGACACTCATTTTTTTTTAATTTATTGTCCCGAACTATCATCAGACCAATTTTGGCATGTCAGGCAATAAGTTAATCATTTTTATTAATATTGTACGTGACTGCTTTGTGCTTCTGTTCTAAAATTTTGAGCTCACCATTAGTGCTAAAACTTGCTTAGTCTTGGGGGTAAGAGTGTTTCGGCTTTCTAAGGTCTGCATGCCGATTGCATGAACGCACCCCGCGCATACTCATTCGAATTGGTTCTGTCGACCCTAAGTAGCGAATACGTGTAAGCTCTTCAGCTCTCCATAAGGTTACCTATGTGCGTAAAACTACTATAGAGTATTAGCGTCCTGAAGCGGCTCAGGCAATGAGGAGCGCCGTGATTGTAGCATCAAGCGTAATTCAGACTATAGACAATTTACAGCGACATAACTTGTGGGCTACCATCTTTGGTCACGTGATTATGCCGCTATTACACGCTGCTGACTCCTCAGCGCCTGCCTCGTCGCGACGGCTACTGCGTCTGGCGGTTCGCTTCCGACAGCCAGTGTTCCGGCTGATAGAGTTGTGAAGGGGTGGGAAAACGACACTAGGGTTTTGGCCAGAGCTTCGAAGGACATGTAAGAACAATAATTTTATCACTTGAGACGTGAAAACGTGATCGGGCTTCATGTCGCGGCAATCAGCTCAACTCTCCGCCTCTTTCAGCCAACGCATGGATCACTTGAATGCTTGTTTTTGCTTCCGCAACAGGCTTTGCTGAATTTTTTATTGTTATTACCTGCAGCTACGCAGGTAGTTTCATTGTGTACATTCATACAGACACTGCTCTAAAACTTTCACATGCGCATCGTACGCATTTGTTCACAACCTATTAACGGTGCTTCGGTAACTTAAATTATATAATACCGGTTTGTTAAACCCAGAAATGCGAGAAAAAAATGGCTGTAGTTTAGCTCTGGTTAAACCTGGAGTGACGCGATAGCTACAGCTGGCCGAGTGGAACAAACTTAATCGAATTGCATAGTCAGTCTTTCGCCGCTGCGTTTCGCTGGGCATTCCTTCATCTTCGCCCCGGGACGAGGATTGACTCTATCCCCCTCTCCACTCCACCCCCACTCGGTTTCGCCGGCTGCCGCCACGGTGGCCACAGCGCCGCCACGCTGAAGGCTCGAAATGCCAGCGTAATGTAGGCGCGCGGCGCGCACACCAGCTGCGTGCTCTGACGTCACTCCGCGCATGCGCACTACTGACGAGGCGGACGGCGTCTGCTCCGCCGTTGGCGCAGCGGCCAGGCGCGCGGCGCGCACACTAGATGTGGGCTATGGCGTCACTCCGCGCATGCGCACAGCTGGCGGAGCGGTGATGCCACGGCTCAGCCAGGAGCCACGCTGACCTCGCGAAAGGGCTGGCGTAGTATAGCTATCGCTACAAAAAATGACCGTTGTTGAGCTCTGGGTAAACCTGGAGTGAGGCGATAGCTCGAAGTGGCCGAGTGGAACTCGCTCAGTCGAAATGCAAAGCCAGTGTTTCACCGCTCTGTTTCACTCGGCGGCTCTTCATCTTCGTCCCCGGACGTGGATTCACTCTCTCCCCCACGCACCACACTACGTGACCAGCAATGGAGCCGCCACGCCGAAGGCTCGAAATGCTGGCGTAATGTAGCTATCACTACAATAAATATATACACAAATATTAACTATCATGGCAGCAGTACCATGCATCAAACAGCCTTCACGAGTTCGCGTACAATCGTTTCGGAGGATTCCTCGATTTTAGTAACACGCACATGGCAACGCGTTCATGCTACACGAAGTTCGAAATTTTGTCAGCCTCACACATAAAATTGTGGCACGCTCCACACTCGATATGCGGACATGGAAGTGCTCGTCGTTGGTGGTAGATAACGAGCTCAACTGTGAGCGCTGGCCTGCGAGGTCACTTTTAGTTAGTGCTCGCACGGACCGCGAGGAAAAAACAACCACCCAGCACACCAGCCGTAACACAAATGCTCTATTCCGAATGTGGTCCACGAAAATCGCGCTCCTCGGAGCGATATTCAACAGTAGCACCAAGACGGCATGTAATACACGGATGGTCGGTATGCGTTGTCTGCTCTCGCTACTGTGCACTGCATTATCTACAGTAGCGGTATGTAGAAGCGTAAGTCGCCCTTCTTTCCCGTTCCTAATTTAGCCTCGGGCGCTCCTGTTGCTGTAATGGCCGCACACCTTAACTTGTGAGCAATAAGGTCTCGCTGCACACGCAGATGCAATTGTCAGCACCTGAAAGCAGACCGTCTCAGTTTAAGTGGCGGAACATCATGTTCATGCGGCTATGATGTGCGTATACCCTCGCAGAATTTCCAAGAAAGAAACCTTTCTTTCTAGAATGGCTATCTAGCGCTGGTGGACGTAACTGTTGCGTTCTCGCCCGTTCGGAAAAGGTGCATGGCGAACAGGCGCAGTACATCGTTGTGACGTACGGTTCCGTGAAGCTCGCAAGCGATCTTATCTTATACCTTTAACTCTCTGTCGCAATTCCAATCCACAACTCAGCACATATTTCCTCTGCCTTTCAACATCGTAGAAACACATTCGGCAGCCACACGTGGTATTTCCAGTGCTGCGTCACTGCGTACTCGCCGGTGACTTACGAGGCCCGTAATGGCGCAGTGTTGTGAGCGCGCCTGTGGCGCCATCTGGTCTCAAACAGAAGAACTGCAACCTGTAAATGGTCTGTATGCGGTCCCTTAACGTACCTAAAAACAACATAGAAAAACACGCAGCATTTCTGCATACTTTCTGTGGTATAGAGATTCTCCTACACAAACTTCTGCGCCGCACAGAAAATTTTCGCCTTTATATACCCCCTGCGGTATAGACCTGTCACCGAAGTGGTAGACCACTGCTATTCTCGTGTCGCGGTCCGGCAGTCGCATCGCTTTCATTTACTTTATCAATACTAATCAACTAATACATTCTCAGTTGTTGTGGCGGCAGTTCGGCAGTCGGAAGACAGCGACAGGCTGCCATAAAACTCTTTACTAGGGCTAGATAGCGCCCACAAAAAAATTGGCTGTGGTTTATAATAATAATAATAATAATAATAATAATAATAATAATAATAATAATAATAATAATAATAATAATAATAATAATAATGACTCATGGCGGCAGGCATGAAAAGGAGGCGATAGAAAAGCCACGAAGTTCTGGTTAATCCTGGAGAGACGCGATAGCTACAGCTGTGAAAGACATGAGAGCGCAAAATAGCAACACGGACGAGGAAGGCAACAGGACGGGTGCTGTACTTTCAGCACGATTTATTCAAGGAAGAGCGTTTAGATAGCCACTGCCCTTATCCATGCTCTTAATCGCAGATGACAATTACCTTTCACAGATGTGCGGTGAAATGAATCGCAGATGACAAACAATCACCTCTCAAAGATGTGCATCCAGGAACAGCATTTCACTGCACATCTGTGAAAGGTAATTGTCATCTGCGATTAAGAGCATGGATAAGGGCAGTGGCTATCTAGACGCTCTTCCTTGAATAAGTCGTGCTGAAAGTACAGCGCTCGTCCTGTTCCCTTACTCGTCCGTGTTGCCATTTTGCGCTGCCATGTCTTTCACGAATACGCACCAACAAGCCCAGTTGCAAGCACCTCTTAGCTACAGCTGGCCGAGTTGAACTTGCTCAGTCTAATAGCAAACTCAGTCTTTCGACGCTCCGTTTCGCTGGGCGTTCCTTCTTTATCTTCGTCCCTGGACGTGGATTCACTCTCTCCCTTCTCCCCTCCCCCTCCCCCCCCCCCCCCCCCCCACTAGGTTTCGCCGGCGTTCCGCGCCGCCAGCAACTGCTCCGCACCACGTGACCAATTTCGTGACCAGCCACGGCGCCGCCACTGTGGCCACGGGGTGGCCACGCCGAAGGCTCGAAATGCTATCGTAATGTAGCTCTCGCTAAAACTCGACGGCGGCGGTATTTAGCATGCTCGGCGGTCGTCGTAAAGCAGAATCGCCCCTTTCTCGGCCGCTCTCGATTTAAAGCTGACCGAGAAGTTTAGAGGTAATGCGCGCAAATGACCTGCAAAGATCTATAACTGCGCAGGTCTAGTTGCGCATAGGTACAACAGTGATTTCTTCCGCCAGCAAACATTATGCCATCATTTTTCAGCTTAAACAAGCAACCATTGCAAAGCTCTGCGACATTACTCCCCCAATAAAAAAAGCATCAGCCTGGTTCATTACAACGAAAATAAAGCTGGCTAAAGATAGAGGCTGAGAACGCTGACACAGAGCTTCCATTTATCGCGCATTATATGAGTTTAGGTCGACGAAATGCCGCACTTCAAGTTGTGCGCACCGTAGCTGAGTTGGCGTCGCTTCATCAGCAACAACTGCATTGCCCCGTCACCGCAGCGGTGGCCAAGTGGTTGAGCATCCTTTTCGCATGCGGGAGGTGCGGGGTTCGATCCCCAGTGCCGCCGGGTACCCACCGGTGATACAAAGGGTACACGCTTTCCCCTGGTCTGGCGCTCAGCTTATTTAGGGTGAAATGCTTGGGAAATGGGTCTTCGACCCCACCTTGAGAATTTGAAAAATACCTTGTGCCATCGCGCTCTTTGGCCATAGATGCCCTTGCGCCATAAAAATCTATCAGCATCATCATCATGCATTGCCCCGTTCACCTACTCGAGGAAGGAATTTGAACGGGCCGAAATAGCGAGCGTTTTTCACGCTGACCGTAGCGTTGAATTGACGCCCACCCCTTCTGCGTGCAGTCTTGATAGTCGGTGACTGTTGATTTGTATTCGTAGTCGGGCTAGTCGTCGGGATTCTTCTGCGCGCTACAGGTAGGCGGCAACGTCGATGTGTGTTCAAATCGCACTACGTCGAGTGCTGTCGTGGCCTCCCTTCCATATATGAGCCGTAATACGGTTAGCCAGGTTGTCTCTTGGGCTCCGCTTTCGTAGACGAAGGCCAGGTAGGGTAAGAAAGTGTCCGATGCATTGTGTTCAGCGTCTAAATCCATAAAAATTATTGTCGTGATGGTTCTGTTCGAGCGCTCCATAACGCCGTTGGTCTGCGAATGGTATGCAGATTCCGCAGTGGCTTGTGTGTTGCATTGCATAATAGCTTGGATCAGCTCGGCGGTGAGTGATGCTCGCCTGTCGATCATGAGGAGTGCTGGGGTGCCGTAGCCCAAAAGGATCTCTTCGAAAAGGAATTTTCGACTTCCGCTGCCGTATCTCATGGCAGGCCTCTTGCTTCGACGTAGAGGCTGAAGGTGATTTTAGTCTGTTGGAAGGTCGGTAGCCCTATGGAGTTCAGTGGTCTATTTGGCCAGCTGAGTGACGTCTTTCGTAGCGGATACTCATAGCAAATTTTGACGTGTCTGCCAATACCGGCGGCAAATCGCGGCCAGTATTACTTGTCGTGAATTCAAAGGAGAATGCGTATGAAGCGAAGTGTTCTGCTGTTGGATCGTCGTGTGATGCTTGAAGGACTTCGTTTCAAAGGCTTTTAGGCACAACCAGAAATCATGCGCTTTTCGTAGGTGTGAAGCTCGTAACAAGTACGTCGTTCTATAAGGATATGGACGACAACTGATGCTTGATGACTAGGGAGCTGAGGCGCCCTTGCTTTCCAAGCGCTCAACAAGGCGTTGTGACCCAGTATCCATGCCTTCCTCTCGCGAGAAATCGCAGCTGCATGAACAGTCAAGGGAAGATTTCTTCATGGTCTTCGCATGGCGGCGCGTTGAAGGAAGCACGTGTCAGTAGTCTGCGTCAGCGTGCTTGCGACCACATTGGCAGAGAACGGTGAAGTCGACCCCTTGGAGTCGCAAGCTTCACTGAATAATGAACCAGACGGTCCTTCAAGTTGGCAAGCCAGCGTAACTTGTGATGGTCCACCCACAACCTTTAAAGCCCTGCCGTACAAGTACGAGTGTAATTTTGAACGTGGTCCAAACTATCTCAAGGCAATACCTTTCTTTCGTTGAATAATGGGCCTCTCTTTGTGACAAAAATCGGCTGGCGTACGCTGTGACACTTTGACGGTTTTGCCACGTCTGCACGATAATGGCGATTCCGCTCACGCTGCTTGCGTCTCTGTGAACTTAGCTTCCGGAGTTTTCGTCAAAGTGCCCAAACGCAGGCGATGGTTTCAAACAACGCTGAACTTCTTGGAGTGTTTCACATTGCGAAGCGACCCCTTTTAATTTCATGTCCTAATTCGTTTGCTGTGTCAAGGGTTCATAAATGGGTGAAAAGTTCGTTACAAACGTCTGGAATACGGGCACAGTCCAAGGAACTTGCGCACAGCTTTCTTTTCAAGCCGCTCCGAAAACTGTGCAATAGCGGCTCTTTTCTGTGGGTCTGGGACCACTCTTTTTATGTTTATAACCTGGCCAAGGAATAGCAGCTCCTCGTGAGCGAACTGGCATTATTCTGGCTTCAGTGTCTGCCCTGATGTCTAACTTGCCTCAAGTACTGTCCGATGCCTTTTGAGATGTTCATCAAAGTTAGAAGCGAAGACAACGAGACAAATCTGCCACTTGAGGCCTGTAATACTGTGCCCATTACACACTGGAGCGTTCTTGCCTCAGAACGTGGTCCAGTTAAAGGGAATTACGTTGAACTCATACCGGCCATTGGGCGGATGAAGGTGTTCTTAAAAAGTCGCCTTCACTGGCTATGATTTGCCAATACCTTTTCTTCATATCAATGGACCAGAAATACCTGCCGTCGCATAAACAGTATACGGGTCTTTGATATTGGGTAGGAGGTAGGCATCTTGGTATGCTGTTTAATCAGCGGTTATCGTCGCGTAACGGCATACTTTTTTTTACGTGGACGACCGGTGCTCCCAGGAACATTCCGATAACTGGATGACAATGTCGCGCAGCATTTACTCCACTTGTTTCTGGATGCCTGGGCGCTCACTCGTCCATCCGTATTAGAGGCTTTGGCGGAAATGACGGGTGTTTTAAGCTGTTATAATTCGATGCTTGTCAATACAAGTTTTCTGAACCTTTGGCAAAGAAGAAAAGAGTGACTGTAACTTTAAAGCAGGTTCTGCAGAAATCGTGGTCTATCCTTGAGCGGGGCTGAGTTCTTGTAGGAGGTTGGCTCCAGGGTTTTGGTCAGTCGGGTCGTTAACGCTGTAGGCAATGTATTTCTCACCTCCACCACTGTTGTCCTAGAAGGCGATGACTTGTGCCTTTGCTTAAGTTAGTCACCAGCTTAAGTTAGTAGCCAGCACACTGGCTTGTGCACTCTAAAACAGACGTTGTATCTTGCAGTCCATAGCCCTCATTCGAGCTGGGGTTGGATGCTTTCTTTGGCATCATCGACGTTGTTGGCAGCCTCCACGGCTACGGTGACCAGAATGCTTGAACGAGACGACCCGCTCGCTCCTTCGAGTGCAGTGAACTTCGCGCAGTTCTTCTGCGTCGACTTCAGAGGTAGGGCCTCGTTCGTCAAATATGTGGTGGACTTAGACTTTAGCTCGATTATCGCTCAATATTGAGTAAAGAGATCCCTGCCTCAAGTTGCATGAGCGCTATTGTAGCACTACAAAAGCTGTAGGGTACGTGAGTACGTTATCTGATAGTCTTGCAGTGCGCCGTCCTGACGAGATAAGAGTGCGACTTTCAGCAATGCTTACCTTTGGTCCGCCCCAATTCGTAGCCACTTTCATGGAATGAGCTGCTAAAGGTCCATTGATGCCTTAGTAGTCTGCTCCTGTGTCAACCAATGCAGTTATGTAGCGGCTGTCGACTGTAAATTCCATGGCAATGGTTCGTGTCCTTGCACTGCACCTTCTCCTGGTAACCGGTACCTGTACTTGTCGCATGATGGCACTGAGGATGAGGCTCGTTGCTGTCAGTTTGCTGTGCGTCACTGTCATTTCTATTCCTTCGCGTCGCTGTCGGAATGAGCATCACTTCTGGCGTTCTCATCAGGAATGTGGCGCGGCGTGGTGTAGTTGGCGATCAAGAATCTTCGTCGTTTCGTCGTGAATTAATCAACCTCACCTCAAAGATTGTGCTCATCAGCTTTCCTTACAGAGGCTGGGGGACCTTCCTTGGCAGGCCATTGCATAGCTGAAAGCACGTGTTGTGAACCGTTAGGCTGAGGCGACGGTGATCGGTAGGACGGCTCGCGACGAATTCTGCCTGGCGCAGAGGTGTCCCCAATCTCCCGTGGTCGCTCGTCACGGCGGCCCCGCAAAATGCACGCGAAATACACGTTGCTCAAGTTCTCGGCATCATTCCAGGAGTTCATCCAAGCCAAACGTTTATAAAGATCGAGTCTTTCTTCTGAATCTTCCCTCGGCAGTCTTTGGAAAGAAGGCGGCTCAGGAGGCCGAAGGACTACCAGAGGCAGTGACGCAGTTATCGGTTGCATGAAAGGGGCTGTTGCAGCTAAACTGTTCAGCACCTCCACCCTCGAAATGACACGTAGTGGTGGCGACAGTTCTGCAGTCAGGAAAGCACCAAAAAGGCTTTCAAACAGAAACTGTTTATTCGTCTGAATGGCGCCCACAAAAACTAAACAACTGGGCTGCAGCGATCGCAGCAAACGCCAACGGTGGTCGTCGAAATAAAGAATCCCTGCTGCTCTCAGCCGTGGGCAATTTAATGCCCACCAAGAAGCTTCGCGATAGTGCGTGTAAACGACCTACGATAATCGCGAACAATGTAGAAGCCAGACATTCCCGATAAATCTCGTCGTATCTTTCTTCCCGAACAAAGCCTCTTGCCAAAGGTATTCGGCTTGAAAAATAAAACATTACAAATCTTGGCGCCAATATTCTGTTTGAAACAAGTCGCTTTTCTTGCGGAGTAGTGCCGCATATGACTGCGAACGCAGTTTTGGCAGCACACCGCACAGCACAAATAATCGATGGAGGCATAAAGGCATACCTACCATAAAATCATTAATTTGGTCTCCTTGTAAAACGTACTGTTCAAATAATGAGGCTACATAATACCAATGGCCGCCGCTATGGCTCAGTGGTTATGGCGCTTGGCTGCTGACCCGAAAGACGCGGGTTCGATTCCGGCTGCGGCGGTCGCATTTCGATGGAGGTGAAATTTTAGAGGCCCGTGTACTGTGCGATGTTATTGCATGTTGAAGAACCCTAGTTGGTCTAAGTTTCCGGAGCCATTCACTACGGCGTCCCTCATAGCCTGAATCGCTTTGGGACGTTAAACCTTCACAAACCACCAACCATAATACCAATAAGAAAAAAGAAAAAAAAAAACAGAACACAGTTCACTAAGCGCGGGCCAAGTATTTTAATGGATGTATAATAATTGAAACTAGGCCCGGAAGTTATACCCGAAATACTCTTGGTGCCAACTCGAAAGCTAAACGGAAGGGACATGTTCACAAAATTTGGAAGTTGTATTGCGGTACAGAAGTGTTGCAGTCGTTGTTTTTTCCTGGAGAGTTTCACTCATCTTGTCTCTATTTTCTCATCTCTCGAAGCGATGTGCCATATACTGTCTTTTATCCATTCTTTTTATTATTGTTTTGCATTTTTATCCTTACCAAAGTTTCTCAGAAATGAATGTGTACTTCAGTTTTCCTTCTTTTCATTTTTCTTCGCTCACTTAACGTTCTTTATATCCCGGTTTAATTTTGCCTCTTTTTACTGCAGTTGCTCCATGCACATATTCCATTTGTTAGGCTTTCTTTCACGTCTTCGAATTACCGCAGTTGTTCTTCCGAGCTCAGCTAGCGCTTACCTACAGCTCTTTCCAGATATATGTACTTTGCTTTCGCACGTATTTTTCAGGGTTCTTTATTTATTAAGAAGTCCCGCCGATAAACTAAGTTACTGTTGGCGAATGTGCATTAAAAATAAATAAATATACTTGTAATTCATCCCATTTGCAAACACGAAATGACACTGCTAAAAAAAATTATAAAGTCCGCTGTAATGTAAAGAAGAAACTTTTTTTTACAAAAATATCTTCGACAAATAAGGAAACACAAAACGAATACATCAACTAACCGTGCGCGATTTTCATCTCATACTCTATTTATAAAGGCCCAAAAACCTGCAGTTCAAAAAAGGGAGAACTAAAGTGAAAGATACTCGTGCATTTGAAAAGACTTTCAGACCACTCCTTCTGCGATTCAGTACAAGCGTTACGCAAGCTGCGCTTAGGGACAGCGCTTCCTAATGATTGCTGCGCCAAATTTAGGTTCATCCTCGAGATAACCTTTCTGCCAGTTTTTTCAACGTGATCACTGAGGTTACTTCACAAAGAATATAGGTACGATATAATATTGTAGCTTTGTTTACCTTAAAAAGCTAATTTTTAGATTAAAACCAGCATTCGCAATAAGACTCGTAGAAATGTCACAGCCTAGACGAATTTAGATGACACCACATAGGTGCCATAGACAGCCCTGAATCGGCAGCCAGCCGAGGAAAATCTTCACAAATGGAAATAGTAATCCGTTCAAAAGCCGAGCCGTGGAAGCTCTAACCAATAAGAAACAATTGCTATAATAACATGGCTGTTTTCTTTTTTTTTCTTGTAGAACACCCAATGCGACTAAATTTTCTAGCACAAACGTTTTAGCTGACATCTGGGTGAAGCACAAATTAGCGTTGACTAGTCATGTTATGGGTTTGTTATGCCTGGACTGTTTGTCGGCCACTCTGCATTGATTTTACTTGATAGAAAAGATTGTAAAGGCATTTAGGAGAAGCATATTTCGCATCCTCTGTCTAGCATCACCCCAAAGCGGTAGCTCAGTGTTTATGACGTTCGACTGAGCCCGGGGACGCGGGTTCAATCTGAGCCACGTTGGCCACGCTTCGATGGAGGCGTAACGCAAGGCGCCCAAATACTGCGCTATGTAAGTGAAAGTTGAAGAAGCTGGCGCGGCTAAAATTATTCTGGAGTCTTCCACTACGGTGTTCCTAAAAGCCCAAGTCGTTTTAGGACGTTGAACCCCATATACCATACCAGCTTTGCGCCGTCATTTATACCCTACATAATGTATTGAGACCTGATAAGGAAAGGAAGAGAAAACTGTCCGAAGCAGTGCTACACGCATGAGATGTCGAACGCTTCTTGTTGATTCTTTACTGGCGCAGGTCATATCACCCAACGGCAATTATACGTCGCAGCTACCGGCAGAAGTCATGGAAACGTCTGGTAAGCCCAGGAAGGTATATAAAGCTCATAGTTAACCTTTCGTGCTACCTTGCGCATCCAAAAGATGGCAGCACATGGCACTTTCTCAGCGTCCCTTGGTAGTCAATATTTTGTCACAAGTGCTGCGAAAAGTGATGTTCCTGGTACGCATTGTTTATTAAGCGAAGAGTCGAAAGCAGAGTGATAACTGTGGCAAAATGCTGGAGCAAAACGTCTCTCACCACGCGACTACCAAGCAAACGCCGAGTACTAAGCCCACCGAACGGCAAAGCGATAAACTTCGAAATAGAATATTTTATTTCCTGCTACTTAGACACACTTATCAAGCGCTCCATGTTCTTATGAGCGCTGCTGATAAGCTCGGCAGTTCCCCAACCACGACGGAAACAAAGGCAGTAAATTGGACCTAGCAACATAATGATGGTCGTTTAAGGAGGGTGCGAAAGGGAAGTTCCGAAGAATTGCGGGAAAAACAAATGCCGTTTTTCTCCAACAAGAAAAGAGTGCTACATGATGTCTGACAGGAATAATAGGTAGAATGGTAGAATTTGTTGTTGGATTGCTGTAATCCTTTAATGACTAGCGTCGCAAACTAGCGAAATTTCGTTTGCACGCTGTGTACTCATTAGCACACAGAAAGTGCACAACAAGTTTGGCGTCAAGATGATCTCTGTAGGCAGCGCTTTTCGATCTAAATGCCTGGTGTCACGTTGTAGAATCTGTGTAAAAAAAAATGGGGCACGTGAATGTGTGACTTCTGAACAGCGCTAAAAAACTTCTCGTAAGCCATTATCTGAAAGTATTTGTGGGCTCCGATTCTAAAGATGGTGCCAGTAGTTGTTTTAATATGATGCTTGATAATAATCTCGCTGAGTTAGGGAACCTGCACGTGTTGGCAATTGAGTCTTCTCGTTCAGTCCGTGAATTGGTTTTCCTTCATCCGTGTTTCATTAATTAAAGTGGCTTTCGATCCCGGCTTATGCAATCATAAAGTGGCATCTTTTACACCTGTTCTCAAAGCAGAGGATTTTGAGTGGGCTGATAATGTTAGCATATTAGAAAACTTAGATTCAAATTGCCGACTTCTCTGATGCTGATGCTGCTCTTCTATGGTCTGTTTTTGACTGTATGTTTTTTTTAGTACATTTAGTACATTTTAGTACATTTTTGACCTTTTTTAGCACTCTCTTTGCAGCCGATGCCCTTGCGCCATAAAAATTTCCTATCATCATCACCATCTTCATCATTATCATCACATAAATGATCTTCTTCGGTATTGCATGGTTCATTACCCGTGACTTTCTCCTACTCATGCCTTGGATTTTATTGCATTTTGCTGTTGCAGTTTGTCGTACGTCTCACCTCTCCGCCTGCAGTATGTAAGTAAAATATTTAGAAATAGGTAAACGTTCAGAGAATGAAAATTAACTGCTCTGTCCCGGCCTTCAAAATGATATTTTCAAAAACTCGGCTTAGGTGCACAAAATAGGCTCTATGCCAATTTGTTTAATTTTGCAACATACCAATCTCTCACATTTCACGGCATGAATACATGTTTTATATCAGGATTTGAATATATGTGCGTTACCTACCATTCTGTTGAGGTAATAATTTTTCTTTCAATCCTCCCTAAATCCAGCATTAAAATATCGGAAATATGAATTAGTGACCCGCCATTTTTTTCTTTTAAGAGCGAGGGGGAGATTCAATCGCAAAATTTCAAGGTTAGTGTCTCGGACATTTGATTATGGTGGTCAGAAGGCAAGGAATTCCTATCTGGCGTTTCCACTATACTCGAGTTTTGCACGATTTCGATCCAGCAGGACCTTAGCGTGAAAGACGCCTTATCAGCTGCAGAATGCATCGCGCGTATTTTAACTGGCCACTCACACGCCAGAATCATGATGCTCTTTCTCGTTTCTTCCGGTTTTGTATATCTTTCTTCTTGCTACTAGACCTGTGGCTAAGAGTACAGGTACCGTGGGTCTCGTGAAACTACCTCAAATTCGCACACAAGAGAGGCTTGTCGATGTACATGCAGTGCCGCCTCCATTCATCTTGTACCCTTCCTACTGTCATGCTCAATTTGATAGATTTCGACGACCACTTATTCACACTGCGATTCAGATAACGGGGTTGGCCTCCATTTGAAGTACAAATAGGTGCAGGACTTCTACGGAAGTTTGTACCTTTACAAACGTAGTGATAGAACAGCGCAAGAAAGCGCAAATGTGTCCTTACATGTGCATTTAAAAAGAAAGATAAGTGCGCCGACTACCCGCTGCAATATCTTGTGGAAAGTATGTTATAAATACATGTGTCCGTCCCCTCTGCCCCTAGTACTGGTCAAAACACGAACAAAGCGCATATTTACAGCCCAAAGTACGATAGCGGTGTTTCAAGTAAATAAAAATAATTGTTTTTTTTTCTGGAAAGGAAATGGTGCAGTATCTGTCTCACATATCGGCGGACACCTGAACCGCGCCGTAAGGGAAGGGATAAAGGAGGGAGTGAAAGACGAAAGGAAGAAAGAGGTGCCCTAGTGGAGGGCTCCGGAATAATTTCGACCACCTGGAGATCTTGAACGTGCACTGACATTGCACAGCACACGGGCGCCTTAGCGTTTTTCCTCCATAAAAACGCAGCCGCCGCGGTCGGGTTCGAACCCGGGAACTCTGGATCAGTAGCCGAGCGCCCTAACCACTGAGCCACCGCGGCCTAAATTGCGGCGTAATAAAATCCGCAAAGGGTAAATTAATGCTACGCTTACCTTTCACGTACATTGTCTGTGCTTCAAATATCTCGCGGTCGAGTGTCCCCGGATGATGGTTCACCACTTATGCACCCTTCTAGTTGGACTTCATGGTGATGGTGATGATTATGGATATTTATGGCGCAAGGGCATCCGTGGAAAAAAAGTGTCGCGGCGCAAGGTTTTTTCTTCAATCAAGGTAGGGGTCAAAGACCTATTTCCCAAGCATTTCACCCTAAAGAAGCCGAGCACCAGGCAAGGGAAAGCTTGTACCCATTCTATCACCGGTTGGCACCCGCCCGCACTAGACTGGCCTGCAAACGCAGTCTTGATAATGCTGTGCTAAACTGCTCCAACTAAAAGACTTGAGGGAATAACGAGGCTCTCGCAAGTGCTTGTTGTGGCAATGCCCCTCTGCCCGATGTATAAGCAACCACACGATGCTTGCATCCTGTACAAGTGCGTCACACATTCTTGACATTAAACTGAATGCGTCGCGTGCTTCATCCGGTGACGTACTTCGCGATTGACTTTGTTCTAATTTCATTTGGTCATTTCCTATTAATCATTGTTTCCTTGTGACGTAAGCCAGGGGCGAGGGGGGTTCACTCCACGCATGTCTTAGCAGAAATGCGGCACATAGTAGGCAGTTTTAGCTGTGCGTACGCAACGGCTTAGCGTACGCAAGGAGTTTTCGGGGACGGTAGCGCGCATGCGCAGAACGCAAGCGCAAGCCTTGCGTCTTGCGTGCGTACGCTAGCCAGCGGACTTTGCGTTGCGGCGCTTGCGTGCATGGCTTGCGTACGCTAACGTTGACAAGACGGCGGCGCCCTGCTCGCTCGCTTCGGAATATATACATGTCGCCGCTGGATTCTCCGACGCAATAGCTCGCCCAAATGGTAGCGGTTCGCTTTTATTTCGCCTACTCTTTCCCACACGTAGCGGTATAAGCGATAACTAGCCCCTGTTTTTCAGATAATTTGGCGATTTTCAAGCTCCTAGGCCTAACTAAATGCAGTGTGCTTTCTTTGTAGCAACGACACTTGGCGAAACAGTTTTGTAGTTTTTAGTCAGTTCTTACATTTTCTTCGGTTTGCATAGTTTTTCTTCTTGGAACAAAAAAAGGCCCCCAATGCACTCACACTAGTTGCCAGTAACCACGGAAGAAATTTTCTTCAACCGAGCGTTGATGTGCTTTGACGTCTTGTCACTAGATGGCGCTACTGTTTACGCGCGCGTGTGAAGGACGCTACGTCACGGCCAGCTAAAACTATACTTCGGAGCGGACAGCGTAACGCACGCAGCAACGTAGCGCTTTGCGTGCGCAAGCACTTGCGTACGCACAGCTAAAACTGTCTAGTGCCACTTGCTTGTACAAACGGACCCCGCGCCCATACTGCATTGCTGAACGGGCGCCGACGATGGAAGGAGAGCGACGGCGGGTTTGACGCGCCGTTCGAGCTTCATCGGCCCGAATATCGTCCCGAGAAAGAAACTGTGCGGTGGTAGTGGGCCGAATTGGCGCATTCGGCCAAACTGAATGTGGCGGTGCCGCCACCAGACCGGTCTTACCTGTTACTGGTCGTTTGTTTTCCCATCTCGGGGTGTGTTTGTCACGATGGTCGTCACGACAAAAGGAAATCAAAACACAATGTATTATTACGAAAGGCCACAAATGACTGATAGAACCCTTACAAAATTGGTCTATAGACTTCTTATAGACTTTGTTGCCTTCCTACAGACATTTCTTTTTTGTCTATTTATAGTCTGTAGACAGAAGTCTCCTAAAGGGGAAGACCGTGAATCTATAGTTTCTCTATAGACTGTCTATAGTATTTGTATTGCCTATAGATTCTTGTCTAGGTTTTGCCTACAGAGAGCCTATAGACTTTATAGACAGAAGTCAATGGACAGTACATAGACTCTCTAAGGAATTTTTGTAAGGGAAACTCGACTTATTTGCATACACCCATCTTTTTTGATGCAGGAAAAAATATCACACCAACATTTCTCTTACTTCTAATGTGTTTAATGCGATCCGCTTTTGTGAAAAAAAGCAAAATTGCAATGGGAATGGTAGCGTTCATTGCTTCATATTGGTTGCTATCTCTGATAGTTTCCTCTAGTACAGTCTTGGGCCGTACAGCCTTCGGTCGAAGTCTTCGAGCCCCACAGCTTGCTTTTCAGCCAGATAGTGTACTGCCAGTACCACTAAAGACCAAAGGGCTTTGAAAGGACAAGTCTATGGCTGTTCTTGCTTCACACCAAATCACAGCTTGACGGCTGTCTTGGCTGTTCCACCAGGAGGCTAAAAGCAAACTCTCTGGCCTAAAGACTTGACGAGCGCTGTACTTAAGTTTGATAATGGACAGCTTCTGTCAAGAGAGCATAAGGAGGGTGTAGTTGTAAGGCATTGAGTGAAATGTGCAAGCATTGCAAATTCAGCCATAAAAAGTTATTGAAAGCAAACGCAAAGAAGGAAGCTAGTCTCCCAAACCCATGCAATGTGATAACTTGAGCTTGGCGCATGACGGCCTGTGTTTCACCACAACACTGAACACAACACAAAACAACATGCAACGTAAGTCTTTGCCATGGCGCATGCGCTCTTGCCTCGATATAAGCTCGGGATAGTGAAATCTCGAAACCACTGCACTTGTTCTGATCAAACTTCTTCGCACCGTAGTCTTCCACCTTGTCTAAAGCAACATGAAGCAGCAGTGCCATCTGTTCGTTAGAGTTTCGTTTACAGAACACAACTTGTTCCTCATTGGTATGGCCGACAGCCTTCCCCAAGGAGCTGCGGCTGTGATGAGCCAAACGAATGCCATGATATAAACGTGTGGTGCACTAGCTAACTTGTACACTGCAGCAAAATATTCGGCCGGTGGTCACATCGATCACCAGTCATGAACACTCACCAGGTGCTTCTCTGCATCCCGGGACCGTCATGCTTAAGCGACTGGTGCATAATTTTTCGCAAGAATGATGATGGATTTTTATGGCGAAAGGGCATCTGTGGCCAAAGGGCGCCATGACAAGTTTTTTTTCTTGTACTTAAGATGGGGTTAAAGACTTATTTTTAAAGCATTTCACCCTAAAGAAGCCGAGCACCAGGCAGGGGAAAGCTTGTACCCATTGTATCACTGGTGGGTACCCGGCCGCACTGGGGATCGAACCCGCACCTCCCACATACGAAGCGGTTGCTCAACCGCTCGGCCACCGCTGCGGTCTTTTCGCAAGAATGACTTTTCTATTTGGCTGCCATGATTACTTCACCTCTCTTCTACATTGTCCCTCCCCTCCAGCGCAAGTCAGCGAACTCACACCGTCTGCTGGTTGCTTTCTTTCCTATTGTGACGTTCCTTGTGTGTGCTACGAGGGTCCGCGTTCGACGGCGCGGCGTAGACGGAGCCCCAGTGGCGGCAAAAGCACTCAAGGGAAAACAATTCAGCTGGAAGAGAGGAGATCGGCGACAGTCCGTCTCGTTTTGGAAGCAGCCAGCACACATGTTTCTACTGTAAATGGCTGCAAGCAACTTGAGTGGGATGGCTTTCGGGCCTGCCGCCATGGACCGCACGGAGACGACCCAGGTGACAGCGGCATCATCAATTACCGAGCCATACTCGTTGAGAGTGAACGACCAAAACGAAGGGGTTTAAGCACAACCGGACCCCCTTTCCATAGTGTCGGAACGTGTCGAACGCCGCCGCCGCCGCCGCGGGGAGACGGGCGTTATCTTCCCCAATTGCCGTGGCCGTCCCGGGAAAAGGGGCCTCGTGTCGACGGGCCTGGCCCCGTGGCAAGACGGCGGGCATCACCAATCAACCCTCCCGAGCACATCCCAGGACAAGGGACCACTTTCTCGGCCTTTAAGTGACCTCGCGTTCCGGCCTTGAGTGGCGAGTGTCATTTGATGGAGAACGGAGGTCGGTGACCCGCGGGAACCGTCAGCGGGCCATAGACCATCTACCACAGCCGACGCTACCTCGACGACAACCTTCTTTCCCTCGGACTCAACACGTGAGGGGGGCGAGACCATAAGTGCGGTGGTGTGTTTGTGCGCCCAAGTGAAAGCCCTAGGCCCCTCCCACTCCGGCGTGGGCGTCCTCACCCTAGGGAGTGTGGGGATAAGAGGATATAAAAATCGACGAGGAGTACGGAAGAGAAAAACGCTGAGGACGACATCGTTCGCCAAGGGGGCCTTCAGCGCCGAAGCCCGACGGCGTGCAGCTTCTGCCAGCAACCGTTCGAGCTCAACTCCGGAGCCCCTCCATCGTTCCCATGAAGTCGTCGGCACGTAAGCTCGGACACCCCAGCCTCTGATGTATAATCAATAATCATGTATAATTATTGAATATATCTGTTTAAACTGAGCCATACGGTGTCTCTTTGCCTCTCCGTCCCGTGTGGACCTGCGCATTATGGGGGTCGTCACACTGGTGTCAGAAGTGGGGTCTCAAAAGCAAATGTCCTCTGAATGCTGCGACATTCATGACTTCAAAATTGTAATCAAAAGGGAATCACGGGACTGATTGTGGGACTTTTACCCCCATTTGAGAGGCTTGAGGCACCGGAGGGCTTGAGCGAAAAAAAAATGTCTGTATCTGAGGGAGCTCCCACTCCACAGCTGTCGCTCGGAGCAAGCATGCTGGCATTAGGAAGCGTCATTCCGACGTTTACGGGAGATAAGACAGGGGTTCCAATCTGCGATTTCTTTTCCATGCTAGAAGAGATTGGGAAAATGGGGGGATGGTCCGATGCTCAAATGCTGGGAATGGCGAGGTGTAAGATGGCAGGAGCTGCTCATGATTTTGCATGGCGAGACGAAAAAGTAAAATCCACAAAATCATTTGCGGAATTTAAGAAGCTCGCGTTTGAGCATTTCGACACTGAACCACGTCACGTGCGGGTACAGAGGTTCCGTGACGCCGGACAGATGGTAGGGGAGGACGTGCGAACGTTTGCGTCGCGGCTTCAGCGCCTAGCACGCGATACGTTAAGCAGGGAGGAGGAAGGAGACCAGCTAAAGAAGAAATACGCGGAGGATCTACTTAAAGAGGAAATGACCGCTTTGTTTGTGGCTGGTCTGCAAGACCCCGTGCGCCGGTTCGTGCTCTCGCGCAAGCCGAGCAATTTGAACCATGCCGTGGCGGCCGCATTGGATGAGGAACGAAATGAGGCGTTAACGACAGCCACAGCGAGAGTACGCGTCATAGAGAGAGCGGTGCTCAACCCTGAGGTTGCTCTCTTGACAGAGCGGTTAGATCGCTTAGAACAGCTGCTATCTCAGCAGGTGGAACGCCAGGTTGAAGCGCGCGCTCAACAGCGCCCATTCGCGGGAAACCGGAGACCGCCACAAAGCTACAGGCGCGGTATGCGAGATTTTGAAGAAATCGTATGCTTCGTTTGCCAGGGTCGCGGACACATCGCCAGGTTCTGCCAAAACGTGCGCCGTGGGGAGCCACAAAGAGAAGCAGGCGAGACACGCCCTAAGCAAGCCTACAGCGGGGCTCCAGATACCGAGACAAAAAACTAGATAGTCCTCCCCACCCTGAGGGGCGTTGCAAGTTAAATGGTTGTTGCATGGAATTGTTGATAGATACGGGGTCAAAGGTGACATTTCTTAAGGAGAGCAGTTTTAACACGCTTCGAAGGAAGGGGGACCACGAGGTGTTGGAAGCGTCTGGTGGTATGGCAACCAAATTTGTAGGCATAACGGGGGATCCTCTTGGCATAAGTGGACTCAACCAGTTACACTTCTCTCTCGGCGGAATTGCATTGGAGCACCCCTGCTACGTATGCCCGGACACGGTGTCTCTGCCAAACTGAGTGTCAGGTATATTAGGGCAGGATTTTTTGAGAAAAGGGAAGGTAGTAGTCTCATTCTCTGAGGAAGAGGTTAATGCGGGCGGCTCAAAAGTTCCATTTTTGAACAGGAGAGGGGCTGAGATTCGCATTATCGATATTGACACCCGTCAAACAGTGGGATCATTGGAGAAGGTATATTCGCGGGTTGCCGTCAGGCTGGTCGATGAGGCGGTCGCCCTTCCTTGGTCGGAGCACATTTTGTAAGCGTGTGTGCCTTCAGATGTAGAGAGCGGCGCCGTGGGAGTGCTTGAGCCGGTCGACTCTCTCAGCAATGGCCTGAAGGCAGCCGCGTGCCTCGTGACAGTTAATGACGCCCACAGAGTGCCCCTACGGGTGGTTAACTGTAGCCAGCAGCCACTGAGCCTTCCCAAGAACAAAACATTGGCTTTCTTCACCTCTGCGATAGAGAAACGTGAGCCCACCGATACGGCACTCGCAACTGTGGAGCATGCTAGTCCTTCGGCTGCTCCAAAGGCGTCGTTAGATCTTTCTCACGTAAAATCCAGGAAGAGGGTGGCTCTGGCTGGTTTGCTGAACGACTACTCGGAGGTATTCGCCGCGTCCAACCTGGATTTGGGCTGCTGTGGCGTTATAAAGCACAGGATAGAAACCGGCACTTCATCGCCCGTTTACCAGCGTGCGTACAGGATTCCTTACTCCCAACGTGAGGAGATGGAGCGGCAGGTGCAGGACCTGATTGATCGCGGCATTGTCGAACACTCAAAGTCACCCTGGGGAGCACCAGCACTATTGGTGGAAAAGCCAGATGGCTCGTATCGATTGGGAGTGGACTACCGCAAACTAAATGCCGTAACTCGCATCGATCCATACCCCATCCCTAATATACAGGAGACGCTTTCTCAGCTGGGCTCTGCCAGGTACTTCACGGTAGTGGACATGGCGGCGGGATTCTGGCAGATAGCAATGGATCCGGCAGATGCTGAGAAAACGGCATTCAACACGCCATCAGGGCACTATGAATGGAAAAGAATGCCGATGGGTCTGGCCAACAGCCCTGCTGTGTGGCAGAGAACCGCTGATGTTATCCTGGAAGGTCTTCTGGGGAGGCTGTGCTTCGTGTAAATGGATGACATAATCATATACAGTGACAGTTTTGAGAACCATTTGCGCGATATTGAGCAGGTTTTGGTGCGACTAAGAGGAGCGGGTCTCAAGCTGAAGCCCTCTAAGTGCCAATTCCTCAAAAACGAGGTGAAATACCTCGGGCACGTTGTTTCAGCTGACGGCGTGCGACCGGACCCTGAGAAACTAAAGTGTGTCTCGGATTTTCCATCCCCGACTAGCGTCCGTCAGGTCCGGCAGTTTCTCGGCCTGATCGGTTATTACCGAAGGCACATAGAGGAGTTCGCCAAGCTCGCTAAGCCACTCACCGCCTTAACAGCCAAAAATGTCGCCTTTCGCTGGGACGAAAACGCGGAGGATGCTTTTGGGGCCCTGAAAAGGAAGCTAATGAGTGCACCGCTGTTGCGCCACCCGGATTTTAATTTGCCCTTCGTTATGGCCACAGATGCGTCAAAGTTCGCAGTTGGTGCCGTGCTATCACAGGTTATCGAGGGCAAAGAACATCCCGTTGCTTTTGCTAGCCGACAGCTGAGCCCCACAGAGCAAAAGTACGGAGCTACGGAAAGGGAGTGCCTCGCCGTTGTCTGGGCAGTAAAGCACTTCAGATGCTACCTTTACGGCCGCAAATTCAAGCTAGTCACAGACTGCCTTCCTCTGAAGTGTGTGATGAGTGTCAGGGACCCTAGCTCGCGACTCGCTAGATGGAATCTACACCTGCAGGAATACTGCTTTGAAGTGGAGCACAAGTCAGGAAAGACACATCTGAATGCTGATGAACTCAGCCGCACAGCTGCCGTGGCAGCTATAGATGAGTTTGTCCCCGTAGTCGACCCCGCCGAATTACGCACAGAGCAGTGCAAAGATCCTGACCTGAAGCGAATAATCGAAAGCTTAGAGGGCGCACCGTCTCACCCCGGACAGCTAGGTTATTTCATTGGCAAAGACGGCTCCCTGTGTCGGCGCACGAGGCCAACCAGGAAAGGGAGACCAGAGAAAACCGCTTGGGAGAGAGGCGTCATACCTCGGTCGTGGACAGAAAGGGTTCTTCGCGCGTTTCACGATGCGCCATTTGCCGGTCATTTTGGCGTAGCGAAGACACGCAGGCGTGTGGAGCGTTTGTACTTTTGTAGTGGCATGCGACAGGATGTTAGAGACTACTGTGCGAAGTGTCATTCCTGTCTCGAAAGAAAAACACCCAAGGGACGAAGACCAGCTCCAATTCAGCCGTTCCCTGAGGTTTCGGCTCCCTTCGAGCGGACAGGTATGGACATAATGGGCTCATTGCCCTCGACCACTTCTGGAAACAGGTACATTTTAGTATTTGTCGATCACCTTTCAAAATACGCGGAAACGGTAACACTCCCAGATCAGAAGGCAGACACGGTTGCAAGAGCATTTGTCGAACAGATCGTGCTCCGACATGGGCCCCCGAGGCAACTCTTGACAGATCGGGGAACAAACTTCGTGTCGCAGCTAATGAGGAGAGTTTGCGAGCTGCTTAAGATCGCTAAGAAGCAGACAACACCGTACCATCCGGCTTGCAACGGCGCGGTGGAGCGACTGAACCAAACCGTGGCCGGGTTCCTGTCGCATTTTGTTTCGCGCGACCAGCGGGACTGGGACTTGTGGCTCCCGTATGCAATGTTTGCCTACAATTCCGCAGCACACGAGAGCACGGGCGAATCGCCATTCTTTCTTCTCTACGGCCGAGACCCGGACCAGCCTAGTAAAGTGCCAGAGGGCCCCCGTCGTGTCCCATACGCTTCACTGGACGACTATAAGGTTGAGCTAGAATCGCGCTTGCAAGTGGCGAGGGACATCGCAAAGGAGGCCTTAAAGAAAGCGGCGAAGCGCAGGAAGGAGGTGCACGATCGCAGTGCTAGAGACGCGCCGTTTGATGTGGGGGACAGCGTGTACATTGAAAACTGCCAAAGGCAGATTGGGCTAGCTCGTAAGTTCCAGACGAAGTGGAGAGGATCGTGCGAGGTTGTCGAGAAGCTTTCTCCGGTAAACTTCAGAGTCCGAGACGTGAACCGGCGCTTGATAAGGATACACGCAAATCGCCTCAAGTCGGCACCGGTTCAGTATTCACGAAATGAGGAAAGGGAAAGCGCGGATTTTGATGGGGACAGAAGTGAAGCGGAGCGCGCAGATAGTTCGCAAGAAACGCCCTCTCCTGCATTTGTTCGGCAGGCGCCAGAGGTGATGGCCGGAATGCCACCGGATTTACTTCATGCATTGCTACAAGAAGAAGAAGCGCGCGAGGTTGCCGCGCAGATAACGCCAGGAGAGGCTCCTGCCACGAGCCCTCGCGAGTCTCAAAGCAGACAAAGGGTCACAGACTTACATGGTATGACTCATGAAGGCCGATATCCGCTGCGAAATCGGAAAGCTAAGTCGGACTAATGGCGTAAACAGAGCGGAGTTGTGAACTGGTTAGAAATGTGTAATGCCGCAGCTCATAACATTGCTATGTGCTTATGTGTTAAGATATCGGAGTTGGTAGTTAAACCTTTCTGTCAATAAGTAACACCTTCACATGAGAGCATGCGGAGCGCATGCAGAACCTGCCCTACATCCTTTCGTTATCTATATTTTTGTCTGTGCCGTGATCGTGCTAGAAGTGGGAGCTCTTTGGAACTGTGGTAAATTTATTTTGTCCAGTTTGGACTAGAAAGGAGAGGCTTGGGTGCTGAGTTTCATGTTTATCTGTAAAAGAAGATCAGTGCTGCCCCTGGAGACGCCAGTTATGACAGCTGAGGCATATGGTGTTGTGCAGTGGTGTTGAGTTCAGCGAAAAGTGTTTTGTCGGACGCACTGTGCGAGGCGATTCAGAAAGACAAGGGGAGCTGCATGGACTCAAATGTTCGGAGAACATTCTTCTGGAGGGTGAGCGAGTGTGACGTTCCTTGTGTGTGCTACGAGGGTCCGCGTTCGACGGCGCGGCGTAGACGGAGCCCCAGTGGCGGCAAAAGCACTCAAGGGAAAACAATTCAGCTGGAAGAGAGGAGATCGGCGACAGTCGGTCTCGTTTTGGAAGCAGCCAGCACACATGTTTCTACTGTATATGGCTGCAAGCAACTTGAGTGGGATGGCTTTCGGGCCTGCCGCCATGGACCGCACGGAGACGACCCAGGTGACAGCGGCATCATCAATTACCGAGCCATACTCGTTGAGAGTGAACGACCAAAACGAAGGGGTTTAAGCACAAACGGACCCCCTTTCCATAGTGTCGGCACATGTCGAACGCCGCCGCCGCCGCCGCGGGGAGACGGGCGTTATCTTCCCCAATTGCCGTGGCCGTCCCGGGGACAAAGGGGCCTCGTGTCGGCGGGCCTGGCCCCGTGGCAAGACGGCGGGCATCATCAATCAATCCTCCCGAGCACATCCCAGGACAAGGGACCACTTTCCCGGCCTTTTAGTGACCTCGCGTTCCGGCCTTGAGTGGCGAGTGTCATTTGATGGAGAACGGAGGTCGGTGACCCGCGGGAACCGTCAGCGGGCCATAGACCGTCTACCACAGCCGACGCTACCTCGACGACAACCTTCTTTCTCTCGGACTCAACACGTGAGGGGGCGAGACCATAAGTGCGGTGGTGTGTTTGTGCGCCCAAGTGAAAGCCCTAGGCCCCTCCCACTCCGGCGTGGGCGTCCTCACCCTAGGGAGTGTGGGGATAAGAGGATATAAAAATCGACGAGGAGTACGGAAGAGAAAAACGCTGAGGACGACATCGTTCGCCAAGGGGGCCTTCAGCGCCGAAGCCCGACGGCGTGCAGCTTCTGCCAGCAACCGTTCGAGCTCAACTCCGGAGCCCCTCCATCGTCCCCATGAAGTCGTCGGCACGTAAGCTCGGGCACCCCAGCCTCTGATGTATAATCAATAATCATGTATAATTATTGAATATATCTGTTTGTTTAAACTGAGCCATACGGTGTCTCTTTGCCTCTCCGTCCCGTGTGCACCTGCGCATTATGGGGGGTCGTCACACTATACTCTTTGTCTCGGCGTAAGCATGCTCGCTGCACGTATCCGTGTACTTTTCACAGGTGACGTCACTGCGACCAGCATAGAGGCCCAGACAGCATGCCGAAGGTGGAACGCCATAATTGACCTTGAAGGCTCCTACACTGAGTGAGTTCGCCTCTGGTACCCTTACGAGCTGAATTTTGGAGGTATTGTTATTTCACCTGCGCAGTAGGGCTGCTCCATGCTTTTGCACTTTTTTAGTGTTAATCAGTAATAATATTAACTCCTTACTTGATTGAACACAAATATTTCTTTCTTAACTACAGGTATCAGCCACTGCATTATTCATATACATGATATTTTAAAACTGACTGACTAAATCGTCTTTCTCAACAACGCAATTTTCAGCACTGGTCCCGAGGCTTCTAGAAAATAGGAGATTGCAGGACAGGGTTGCTTCTGCTGTGTTGGTTGAACAGAGTACGTCGCATTTTTGTAAGCAAAATCACGGACTACATGCATACTAGGAGACTACAGTCAAAAAAATCTGGAAGAGGCATGCTTGGGACGAACGGCTTTGCTCTGTTCGTCTCTTAGCAGAAAGGAGGGGATGGGGGGGGGGGGCATTCACATTGGCAAGGGCTTATGATATTTAATTTTCGTTGCTTTTCAAAAATAGGAGCTTTACGCAGCAAAAATAGTTCATACACAATCTGCATTATTGCAGGCATTTAAGTGTTGCCACAAGTACGGTTACCATAAGTTGTTCCTCAAGAGGGCGAAACTACGGCAATGGTTATAACACCAAAAGTATCAAACGTCGTTACAAACAAGGAGGTATTTGGCTTTTGGGTTTAGCTTTTTTTTACTCACTTAAAACCGGATCTTCTCTTTTACTCCTACCGAGATATTTCCTGAGGTCATCTCAGAGACAAGTGACCTCGTGCAGCCGTTAAAAAGAATTCTTTCGTGCTCAGGCTGCGGCATCATAGCTTGGCGTTGCTGCTGCTGTGTTGGCTGACAGAGTACCTGTTGTCATATGAAGTGGATTCAACGCGCATAGATGAACTCAAAAAATGAACAGGCGGCAAATGATGCAACAAATCTTAAGTAGCAGTATTTGTTGTACACTTCGCTTTTAGATTGATTGCATTCCAATTGCGTTCTATAATTTGCTTTCTCTGTAGTCTTCTAGAAGTAGGAGGCTGCTATAGGCTGGGTAGGGAAAAATCGAAGATCGCAGATGCATTTTTAACCAAGAGCGTTCCGAAGGAGACATTTTTGGCCCCAGAAGGTCTCCAGGAGGCTGCCCGATTAACTTCGATCCGCTAGAGGCGCTGCAGTGAAGTATTCGCAGAAAGAAAAAGAGAAACCGCTGCTTTTTGCCGAAAGTTGATTATACTGCTTACGCAGTACAAATAAAATGTCGCAACAGGATGACCGCATTCATAAATAAAAAAGTAGGGCTAGATTTATGCAATGTGTTGTCAACCGAGGTGACATTAGAGCAAACGGAGCCGCGCAAAAATTTAAGGTCACAGCAGAACAAGCGCTGGCAGAAATAATGATGGCCGAGCTGTTTCCGTACGTGAATTGTCCTCAGAGTCATTTTCGTGCAAACTCACTTGAACACAAAATCAGGAGGACAACAGTGCGCGCTAGTATTATTGTCCTCTTCTTTTTGACTGAAGCAAACAAGGCTAAGCTAGTTCGCTGTATATTGTCACCGTAATCATCAAGGGCCGCAGCACCATCAAAGGTTGGTTCACTGCAGGACGATCGTGTCTCACAATGATATCCTATTGTATCTGTCCAGCTCCATCCAAACAACCTTTCTCATCTCATTGGTACACCTGACACCCTGATACCTTACAGTGTTGTTAGTTAAAGGTAACCGTGTACATTTTAAATCTTCCCTGCCATGCGCAAACTACGCACAGAAAGTGGCGTACTTCGTCGCTCTGGGGCCAGGGAAAGCTGACGGCGTTGCACCTGGGCCGGCATGGGCGCGTAAAGCATCATGGGTCGATGAGCTACTTGGTGCGGGACAGTCGGTCTTTTTCATGAACAGAGAGCGGCGTTACTGAGATGTCCCGTTCCGTCCACGGCGCAAACGACTCTGGAGCAAAAGTAGTGCGCAAAAGCCATGGTAGCGAGAACGCAACAGTGCAGGACGCAAATAAATGGTTTCTCTTTTTTTAATGTCGTTAAAAAACCTCTCAAAATGTTCAAGCGACATTTTTTTCAAAAACATATTTCTCTTTATACAAGTGCCTAAACATTTAAGCTCGAAATGTTGGTTTTTGTTGTCTGCAATGCTTGGCCAAAAGGACAGCAAGCCACCGCTTAGTTTGGGCAAACTTTATATTTACATGTTTTCTGCTCGTTTGTTGAGATTTATAGACCGGATATTGAATCATAGGACATTCTTGATTATCGAACAACGTTTGTTTTTTCATTATTTTTAGGCGAAAAGTTGTAGTTCTGCAGTCGGTAGCTCTCCGCCACATGATGCTTAGAGCGCCCATGGAGGTTCAGGTGGTCTCGAGGAAGCTCCGTGCAAACTCCCACAGGCGGGGCGCCAGCTTTCCCTCTAGTTTATAGTAAGAGACTCTATGGCGGATACGGAATGGGACAACTCAGTAACGCACTCTGTGTTCCTGAAAAAACCTACTGTCCCGCACCAAGCAGCTCAACGCCCCATGATGCTTTGCGCGCCCATGGAGGTTCAGGTGCAGTGCCACCAGCTTTTCCTCTAGTTAATAGTAAGAAACTCTATGGTGTATACGAAATGGGACATCTCAGTAACGCCACTTTGTGTTCCTGAAAAAAAACCTACTGTCCCGCACTAAGTAGCTCATAACCCCATGATGCTTTACGCGCCCAAGGAGGTTCAGGTGCAGCGCCGCCAGTTTTCCCTCTATGTAACAGTAAGAACCTCTATGGTGGATACGGAATGGGACATCTCAGTAACGCCACTTTGTGTTCCTGAGATAAACCTACTGTCCCGCACCAAGTAGCTCAACGCCCCATGATGCTTTGTGCGCCCATGAAGGTTGAGGTGTCGCGCCGCCAGCTTTCCCTCTAGTTAATAGTACGAAACTCTATGGTCCACATGTCTCTGCAGGGGATCCATCATGGTGTCCGTGAGCGTGTTCGGGGAGAGCGCGCCCCGTTGCGAGCAGCTGCGCGTCGGCCTGTGGCAGGTGAACGGCAGTGGAGTGCTGGACCGGCACCAGTTCTGCCTCACGGACCACATTAAGTTTGCGAGAGAGAAGACAGAGTCATTGGTAAGCTCATGAGAAGGAACGTAAATACTGAGCGATGATGGTGGAATGCAGGAACTTTGTTGTGCCCTGTCCATAGCAGTGCTCATAATGTTCGCTCATGCAAAAACTAGTCCACCATATTAACATGCACGTTTCCTGGTACAAAACACTCGGTAGAAACCGTGTTAGCCTGCCATCACTATCCTTGCTCGCTAAGAAAGTGGAGGTTTAGCATTATTTTGAATATATTCTGTATATGGCCAGTTTTACACCATGGAAAATTTATTTGGAACCGCTGTGTTTGTGCGTCCGTATTCGTTCTGCTTTCTCTCCCCTTCGTTTTTCGCGCTGCTTATTTCTTACGCAATGGATCTCAACCAAAGGGTCTAGTCAATCAGTTTGTTAAAGAAAGAAGGTTGCTTTATAGAAATGTGACCCGTATATTTTTGTCGAGAACCTGTGTCGCCTCGCTGTCTTCTTACTATACAATGGCACCTCCGCGTTTCGTGCCAGGTTTGACATTTTTTTCGCTACGGTTGAGTGAAGGCTAATGCTGTGTCATTGAATTCTATTTTCCGCAAAGGTGGTGAATTGATTAGGCTTTCGCATAATACCTAATTTACCTTATCGTTTAAAGTATGCTTCGGCTTCCTCCCTTCTTTTTACTCTCTATATGGTTCCTCGCGGATATAGTATAAGATATCATTCCGTATTTTATTCGATTTTATTCCTTTGTGGCTGTGTTGTGGTTAGCTCAAGAGGCGCCATTCACCCGCTATCACTGGGGTTTGGGCCAATCACAGTAAATAAACATGAAATGTAGCGTCACGTAGGACCATCAGAAATGACAAACAAAAGTCACGGGATCCAATCTAAATTACATTTTCATATACCTCCGGTCTATGCTCTTTCTTTTAGAAATCCATTGTCTGCCCGTCTTGAAACTACGGCGCACGCAAAAAAGGCGTATTTTTTTATGCTGCTTCGGCATGATAAGGCGCCGGCACTCTTGGTAATAAAGGTCCTGCATGTTATAAGCAGTGCGCCTCTTTGAACCATTCGCCACCGCCTCAAGACACATTTCTTAGGCCAATGCTGTTAATAATGAAATTATAGGAGTAGCTTAGCGTCGCTAAGCGACGCTTGGGCTGTGGGGAGGCCGTTGTGAAGAACCCTGGATCCACTCAGACCACCTGCGGTTTCTTAGCGCGCGCTAGCGTCGTACAGCACATTAACGCTTTCGCATTTTTTTTCCGCCACCAAAATTCAGCCTCTAGGGCCAGGATTCGGTTTCGTGTCCTTGTAATCTGCAGTCGAACACCAAAAACACTGAAAGCCCACAACAGATTAGCTGTCAAGCAATACAATTCACTGTGGACTGATGACATCTCGCAGAACACCGTAAAATAACGTAAATTGGACCGGAAGTACACAGCAAAAACTGTCATTGAAAGTTCTTTAAATGTTTCTTTCATCCGCTTTATATTTTATCAGATTTCATGAATTATAATGCTTTCTACCGGTGAATACAAGTAAAAAGAGAATTGCATGATTTAGCGTCCGGTACTCATGTAAACCTGCAATTGAGATAGCTTGCATGAAAAATTATCTCAAGCTTTCGGCAATTAATTTAAATCCTCTTAACACCCACCGTCCTATCTGTTCCAGAGTCTATCCGTGAAGGTGCTCTTCCAGAACCTCTCCGCAGGCAACTACTGTGTTCGGGTAAGAGCTGTCACCTTACACTTTTGTGCCTGTTATGCAGCAGGCATATTTGGCTGTTCTTTTTTTTTTTAGTGTCTCTAATCCAGCAAGCGCAGCGCACTCAAAGAGAACTGTATTTTCAGTTTCGCTTCAGTAGAAAGGATATAAATATGAGGACACGCTACTGACGTACCATGTATACCTGATTGAAAAGCTCTGGTGGCTTCACTCTCGTCCCTTAACAGAAGCCAAAGTACTTGAGCCTTGGCTCCACCTTATATCTGAGAAGAAAATCATAAAGGCAATCAGCAAAATAGCTCAACTAAGCAGGCTTTAGCTGCAGACAATAGACTCTTGGTGTGCTGTCTGCGTTCTGCCGGAGTAATGGCCCTCACGGACACGTTCCGTACTGTGCTCTAATCTGCCATTTGTTATATCTCTTTCTTTATGTGCATCCTCCTCCCCACGTGTAGGGCAGCAAATTGGCAACTGCCCCGTTAACTTCCCTGCCGATAGTTGCTCTGTCTTCCTTCTCTTCAAGCAGAACGCAACTAATGTAAAATGAAAATATTTTAACCCTGTAATGGACACATTTTTTTCTTTTCGGAAAGAATGTCAACATGGTGATTTAGTACCCGTACTGCCATCTGTCGGCAAACGAAAAAATGTTTTGGGCGAGCCTTACTGGCCTTAAACTGGACACAGAGTGCCACAAAAAACACAACAGGCTGGGCTCGTTATGAGCCAGATATAACAGTCGGCTTATGACGAGAGTGGCTCGTCCAGGTTCCTTAAGGGATTATCAAAAATGTGCTCCGGAAATCATGAAAATCTTTTAACCCTGTAATGGACACATTTTTCTTCTCGGAAATCATGACAACATGGTGATTTAGTACCCGTACTGCTATCTATCGGCAAACCAAAAAAATATTTTGGACGAGCTTCACTGGCCTTAAACTAGACACAGAGTGCCAGAAAAAACACGACACGCTAGGCTCGTTACGACCCAGATATAACAGTCGGCTTATGACGAGAGTGGCTCGTCCAGGTTCCTTAAGGGATTATCAAAAATGTGCTCCGGAAATCGGTAAGTATACAAAAAAAGGCAGACTTTAGGACGGAGACCATGTCGACGTAGCGGCACAGATGACTTTTCCGTCGCCCTGCCCGCTACTTAAAAGTACCCACTCGAATCCTTACCTCCAAACATAACCACAGCGTTACCTCGAGAGCGGCCAACAAATGACTATCAACGCTATCGCACTAGAGCCAACACATCCTAAATTTAATCTTCGTAAAATTTGTACTGCCTGTCGTGTGAGCGCCAGAACTTTCGGTTAGTGAATATTCCTGCTGCACGCAAGGTATTTCAGGCAGGCGCAAGGCATGTTGTTGATAGAAGTAATAAAGAATCGTTCCCTGTGCTACCATCTCAGGTCTATTTTAGAAGTTCAAAACACCGTATGCATGCACTGGCGTGAGTTCAGTAGTGTAATTTCCTTAACTAGGCCGCTCAGTGATGTGTTTACGTAAGCAGAAGACTGTGCCGAAATTGTAATTTCACCTCGTTGCTGACCGCGCCTTAAAGCACGAATTATTATCAGTTGGTGATTTATGCGGAATAGGACACTTATCTAAATGAATAAATTGTGTGGGGTTTGTTTCAGCTTTGAATCTTATCTGACTTATATCACTGCGGCTGTTAAATTCACCTCTGGTTTATTAGTTTATGGCGCGCAGTTGGTGTCATTTACCTTGCTTCCAACGTTTCCACGCAAGAGATTAACCTCGCAGACCTCTTTTGGTTCAGGTTTCAGCGCGCATGACTTTTAAGACAGACAAATAAAGTATTATTTCTGCGTAACACTTATTTTCTTTTATTCTGCAAAGTTAAAGCAAGGAAGAATTTATAACAGTGCTTTTCTCATTCTTTCCTGTGTAAGAACTAGTACCCGTCCAAAAATAGGTGCATAATTCCGTCATAATGCGAAGCTTACAGCACAAGCACCAGGCAGTCGCGGGTCGCAGCTTTACAAATAACAGCTGAAGCTTCGGTTCCTTCATTCCCATAACGTTCCAGGAAATCTGAGAACGTGTTACGAGTGCATCTCTATTACGAGTGCATCTCTATTTACGGGATACAAGAGTCAGCTGACGAAACCGAATCTACCATGAAAGAAAAGATAGTCAAAGAGGTATTCAAAGACAAGCTGGGCGTCAAGTGCGAATCTATTGGAAGAATACATAGGCTCGGAAAAAGAAAGGGAACCGGCCGATAATAATTTACCTTCAAGATTATAACGAAAAGAAAGCCCTTTTTGCAAACTGCACGAAACTCAAAGGGTCTAACATCGTCATTCAGAATGATTATTCTCCAACCGCAATGAAAAAAAGAAAACTCCTCTAGGACAGTTGTAAAGAAGAAAGGCAGCTTAAAATAAAAGTTTCACTGGTTCATGATAAGCTGAAGATTGCAAGCACATTTTTTATTGGGATGAAAGCCTCAACAGACGCGCTCTAATTGCTCAAGGCTCATCTGGTATTCACACAGCGGACGTGCAAAGCGACTCCTCAAACACACAGGATTGACGCGCGACCCAAACGGCCGGTAAGCAACTGAGATTACTCAATGTTAATCCTCGCAGTGTCACAAACAAAACTGACGACTTAGAAATTTTATTACTAAAGCATGATCCTCATATTACTGTCTTGACTGAGACTTGGCTTCATGAAGAAATAAGTGATGATATATTTCCTGCTTCCTGTACAGTATTCCGGAAGGACAGGCGCACTGGGGGGGGGGGGGGGGGTGCGTATTGATCAAGAATAGCATATCTGCTCAGATCTTAGAAAATATCGATGATGTTGAGTGCTTGGGCGTGAAGATAAGTGCTTGGGGACACAGCTTTATTCTTCATGCCCTTTACAGACCACCGGATGCTTCTCCAGAATATTTACAGAAGTTACAGGATGAAATGACCGAGAATCAACAGGCTAAGATTATATTGGCGGGCGACTTTAATTTGCCGAGTATCGATTGGCAGCGCCTCAGTACCAGAAACGCGTGCAACAAACACTTTAGCATTATCTTTGATATAATGTTACGCTATGATCTACAACAGGTAGTACACGAGCCCACACGAGTACAGGGTAACTGCAGTTCTATTCTCGATTTAGTATTTCTTAGCCAGGAGTTTCCGGATGCTCTTGTTTGTGTAGAGGAAGGATTGTCCGATCACCACATGGTCAGCTTAACCCTGCCACTTGTACAGATGACGGAAAACTATTCCTCACTGCTCAGTTACAAAGATTATTCTCATGCTGATGACGTGTCCATTATAGAGTATATGGAAAACTGTCTTGTCGAATTTAACAGCGCTGATGTGTCTTTCCTTTGGAATCTATTCAAGGTAATGTGCCACTACTGCATAAACAAATTCCTACCTACAAAAAAAAAAGTTCACAAGCGTACACCTTGGATGAAACGCGATGTTATTCATATTAAACGTAAAATAAAAAGGTTATTGAAGAGACATGGGAACCCAAATAAAATAAGAGAAGCGCAGATCTCTCTTGAACAAAAGGTGTACGCAGCAAAAGAGTACAATTACAATACTTCACTGCCTAACTTTATCAAAAATGACCCTGAGAAATTTTGGAAGCATATGAAAGAAAAAAAACAAGCCAATTTCACAAATAATGATTGATGGCACCCCGATAACTAAGGATGAAGACATAGCACAGCTTTTTAATGAGTATTTTCAAAGTGTATTTTCAGTATCAAATGTTTTCGTGCCGAATTTTCTAGAAAGACCGGTATATGATGTGGATTTTATTTCTTATGCTGGAATTGTCAATATGCTAGTAAACCTTAAAGCAAAAACGTCTTGTGGCCCTGACGAAATCCCAAACATCTTTCTAAAACGATACCCAGAACTTATTTCCAGATTTCTTGTAAAAATTTTTTCTGTTTCCCTCTTGAGGGGACAACTGCCGGATGACTAGAGGGTGGCCCGCGTTGTTCCTATATTCAAAAAAGGGGATCGCTTAAAATTACAAAATTATCGCCCTATTTCTTTGACCTCACAATGCTGCAAACCCCTGGAGCACATTGTGGCCAACTGTATCAAGGAATTCCTGGCTGCAAACAATGTGCCCACAGAGTTCCAACATGGCTCCAGGAAGGGTTATTCCACTGTAACACAGTTGGTATCAGTGATTCATTGTTTTGCTTTATCCCTTGACAATAATGGCCAAATGGATGTAATATTTTTAGACTTCACTAAAGCATTCGATAAGGTTCCTCACGACAAATTAATAAATAAACTTAAAATTATTGGCATACCTGATATTTTTGTAAACTGGATTATTGCGTATTTGACTAAACGGACTCAATACGTCACAATAGGTGAACATAGCTCGGCCACTCTTCCAGTCACGTCAGGGGTACCGCAAGGTAGTGTTTTGGGTCCCCTACTCTTCCTACTGTACATTAACGACATCGTTAATGTCATTTCTCTCGGTGTGAAAATTAGGCTTTTTGTCGATGATTGTGTCCTATATAAAAAAATAACCTGTCCACATGACCAGACTGTCCTTGAAACAGACCTAAACAGGATATTGAATTGGTGCAATGAATGGGGGATGTTTCTCAACGCTGAAAAATCAGTATGCCTTCGTGTCACTCGTAAAAAAAAGCCACTTATTTTTTCTTATACATTAGGTTCTTCTCCACTACGTGAAGCTATCAACTACAAATATTTGGGTGTTACCTGGACACCAACATTGTCGTGGAACACACATATGAATAATATTTGTTCTTCTGCTTTCCGCAAACTGTGCTTTTTGAGGCACAAACTATAAAACGCCCCTACTAATTTGAAATTACTCTGTTACTTTTAATTTGTTCGACCAAAGCTCAAGTATGCATGTATTTCATGGGATCCTCACACTAAGGCAAATATCAGTCACCTTGAAAGAATACAAAGAAAGGCAGTTAGGTTTATATTTAATAAATTCGCATGGCTTCACTCTCCCTCTAAAATTATGGCAGACAATTGTATACCCACTCTTGAATCACGTCGAAAGCAGTTAAGACTTGAATTCCTTTCCCTCCTTCTTAACACCACAGTTCAAAAGAATAAATCACCTTATTTGACGCCTGCATTAACGCGCCTCACAAGACATCATCATCCTGACTCACTCGCACCCTATTATGCTCGAACTGATGCGTTTAAATTTTCCTTTTTTCCTCGCACAGTATCCGATTGGAACCATGGTTTGCTGTCTGCAGTGTGACTAAAAATTGTATAAATGTGTACTTGTATGTTCCTGTTTTGTTCATTATTATCTGTATATATACTAATGCCCCTCTGCTTGGACCCAAGGGTCTGCAGTATGTAACAAAATAAATAAAAAATAAAAATATCCTTAGGAATGTTAGCCAGCATCATTGCCCTTCTGCAAAGGTATCCATCTACATTTGGCGTTTTTCACTGAGTGTGGTTGGAAATTCCAAATTAACACCTACTGGCTAATGTGTTTCCTGCTACGCAAAACAGTTAACCGCAGCACGAGTTTATTTAACCAACGCGTCACCATGCTAAATGATCACCGATGTTTGCTGCGTTGTTCCTCGCGATCTGCAGGTGACTCCGGTCTGCCGCCAGCCTCAGGAATGCCTCACTCTTGTATCCAGGGTGATTGAGTTGCCCTCGGGTGAGCAGTGACCATTTCCTACTCGAAACCGACTTTCTCACGTGACTGTCTTTTTTCACTGTCCTCCGCAGCCCCTAAAGATCTCACGCCTGAGGCCCCCGAGGAAATCTTAACCAGGCTGAAATGGCTGCTTCTGCTGCTGCCGCTAGTGGTGTTCCTCACTGCGACGATCGTACTGCTGGTACACCGGGGGCGGGGTCCGTCGTGGAAGGCTCACAAAGATTCGTCCACCCAGCGTCCACCTCAGCTTCTTGTGGGCACACCTCTGCTGGGCCCTGGACCTCCCGGTCAGTGATAAAAATTCACCATCCGGAAAGTGCATTTGGGCGCTGAGCCGCAAATTGCGGACAGACGCCCATCTTGTAAAGCATATCGAATAGACGGTGTCAAGTCTTCTGTGTCTTTTTATTTTACCTCGGAATAATAGTGGAGGTAGAATTCCTGCTGGGGCGCGCAGCAGGCTGTTGTAGCATAACTACAGCTGTATAGCTGTGGAACAGAGAGGACCAAACTTCTTCTCATCTGACGGCCATTTAGGGCAGTACCGATGCGATACAGGCCCCAACTAAGACCCGGGAGCCAACCAAATGAGCTTTGTATTTTCGACAAAGGCTTACTGCTTCGTCTAGAAAAGAAATGCTTTTGATAAAAGCACTAAACATAAGGTGGGCATGACAAAAAACAAGGTGCACATAAATGCTTGTTTTCTTTGATATGTTTCGGATTAGAGATCAATGCAGCGTACTTTATATGAACACACAATGACTGCACAACAGAGCCGCTGGATGTAGAGCTCCGTCATAAGGACCGCTTTACCAACCAAGTTTGTTAGTGCGTTTATAAATAATATTCTTTGTTGCACAAAATTCCTGCTGCCAAGAAATGAGCCGTACACTCTAAACAAATCTGTCTGGTGCCCCTTCCCACGGGGATCTTCGTGGAATCGCCGCAAGCAACAGCAGCTCAGTATGTATACCGCAGTTTCACCACACGTCTACGTCGCATGCAGAACGAAAACAGCGCAGTAACAGGGACAAGAAAGAAGACGGGACAGGCGCTACCTAACAATGAAAGGTTTATTGAAGGTTTATTCCTTTTCAATAAGCCTTCAGTTGCTGTTGTTGTCTTGCTAGTCAGCGCCTGTGCCGTCTTCTTTCTTGTCCCTGTTCCTGCGCTGTTTAGGTTCAATTATTTACCAACTCGCTCAACTCGCCATTTTTCTTAGTCGCTTATTTAACAAAAATAATTATAGTGCTTTCAATAAATTTTTTTCCCATCGAGAATGTATATTGATCCGGCTTTAGGTAAACGTTGCGCCAGGAACGGCAACTTGACAAGCGCCCACCACTTCCCATGCTTGGCGACAGTACGCTTGCAAGAAAAACAAAACATTTTTTTTCATCGACATACGCAAATTAAAATGTCAATCTTTCGCAACATAAACGCAGCAAAAAAAAATCAAAACGCGTCACTGAACTAACAACGCATATGGCTGTTGTACTACTCGTTTGGTAAATTTTGAAAGGTGTACGCTACTATGTTACCAATATTTAGAAACTTCGATGGGGTAACTGACTATTTTTCTATACAGTACGTTGCTCAAAGTGTTATTAGATTTCATTTTCTTTATTACGACCGTTTAGAAGCTTCAATGCCGTAGTTGTCTTTTTTTTACACAATTAGTTCAAAGTGTTATTAGATTCCGTTTCCTTTACAACGGCCACAGTATGCTACGGCATTTTAATATGAAGGGGACAATTCGCGAAGGAAAAGTCGATTGACAATTATTTTCTGTTTGAAGGCAACTGTTAACTTTTAATTGTGGAGATTGGTAGGCTCTTTATAGAATTTAAAAAAAAAAGCTTAGTGAAGGTTGTATATGGCAAGTTATAATGGTGTCCCAGAGGTGTTTATGCCAAACAATTATTTTAGAAATTTGTATGCGTCTTTGTGCCCCAAACGAAGAGATAATAATTAAGCTGTGGTCAGTAAAAAGAGCTGTACATAAATATTTGTACTTGGAATTGCAACTACAGCTTTTTACCGGACATTATGCCAATTACGCCACACGACTAAGCTGACATATATTTATTATATTTATACAAAGGTGTTATTAAACAGAACTACAATAATTCTGCTATTTGTTAACCTCTTCTTGTAGTCCTCCACAGATTACACTTGTCGAAAAGTTTGCTGTAATGTTGATCATATTTAAATAGGACAGCTGTGGTCACTTTCGTGCCTATTATTACTTTATGTGCTGAAGACTCCTTAAGTTTTATGGGCGAAGTGCATGCTTTGTTTTCAAATATATGGGTGCCTAAAGAGGCTTAAATATGTTGCTGTATCCTCATGACATAGTTCCGCTTGAAACAAGTGGGCCCTGAAAAGCGTCTGGCCGCACACCTCTAATATAGGTTTTAAGGCAGTGATGTAGCATGATTGTAAATCATTGCCACGAACTGCTGGCGATAAATAAAATATAACTCTTTAATTTCAGATATGCGGAAAAATTCGCCAGATTTCACGATTTTTAACAAAGGTGTTCGCACGAATACAGCTAACGACTTTAGAGAAATCGGCCGAGAGACCAAGCGCGATCATATTATTCAGAATAGGATAGCCTAGTTTTTTTTTGGTGAACTAAAAAATAAGTAAATTTGTCGATCAATTTCTTTTCCCAAACTTCGCCGCAACATAATTGTGTGTTTACAAAATAATGTGAGGAGATAAACTTAATTTTTTTCTAATTCCTTGCGAACCAATGACAGTACAAATGCAGGAATATAATTTCTTCCATCCTTAGCATCGGTGCATCACCGTGTTTGAACAACGTGGTTCATATGACTTTTGCCATATCCTTTTTTGTATGTACGGTTCTCAGCAGACGTGAGAAGGGCATATGAAACAGGCAAACAATATTTCAAGGATATCTGATATACAGAATTTTCATACCTTTAAGCGTCACAAATGAAACTACAAATATTAGACAATAAAAAATTAATTGCACGTCAGGCTCTGTTTCTGCAATAATGAAAGCAATAGATCGGTATCGGACAAGCATAAATGCCGAATTCCTCTTCATCTCATCGTCGCATTTTCCCTTCTTTTGAATTCGGACCAAATAATGAGCCGCTGGCACAATCTTCAGTCCAGGAACTAATCTTTTACGTTCATTGCCGAACATTTCTTGCACATCCATCGACTAAGTTACAATATCCACCAACAGACTTCCACTGTTCTGAACAATCTCATTTCCGGTCTCTTCGCTGTCCTTTTTCCTTCTCTTCATCGTTACTCATCCATTTATCTACAGTGTACTATTTCCGGCCTCTTCCTCGCCGGCCTCTGGTCTAGCGACAGCAATAGGCGAGGCATTCAGGGCGGCCAGCACCCTTCTTATTTTCATTTTGAAGCGTTAGCCGAGAAAGCGAAGTTTCCCGGGCAAAAAGGTATTCCTCGTCGTAGTGTCCGCGCAGTTGAGCATTACCGCAAAGAGTCCACGGAGGCGCGGCTGCATGATCATCCCATGCCCATAGCCCGTGCCTTGGACCCGGCGCCAACTTTCCGAAAGGAAATAGAGTGAACGTTCTCTAGACATATGTGTAGAAAAGGGGCGGAATAGGGGGAGCAGAGACTACGCGCAGGTATTCCGAACGGTTTGTATCTTTATGTGCGTTATCATTATCACATGCGAGCAAGCGTCGATTTTCCGGATCACCAGTTGTGTAAACGTAACACTATTCTTGGCCTGAATAAACGCAATCACATATCCACCTCCTCAGCTGTACCTCTGTGTCTGTGCAGTGCTGAGGGTGGTGTACTCGCGCGACAGCGAATCCCACGTGGCGGCGGTTTGGAAGCTGTGCGAGCTGCTGGAGGCTGAGCTGGGCATGAGCGTGGTGTGGGACGAAGCGGCTGCAGGTCCCGCCCACGTGACGCACGACTGGGCGATGGCCATGGCGCAACTGCCCTGCCCTCTCTTCAACCCTGAGGCCGTCCAAGCAGAGGGCAGCTTGACCGCCGAGAAGATTCTGGTGCTCGAGTCGGATGGGGCGCTGCTCAAGCACCAAGCATACCGACGGCATAAGGTGTGCACCTTCAGTTGCAGGGAATGGGTTCATAGATTTTTGCGAGCCGAAGAAACACTGCAGGTGAGGTCGGGTGGGTTTCGGACCAGATCGGAGTATTGGTTGTCCCTAAATACTGCCTCGATTGAAGTGCAGACGCCATGATGGTGATCAATTAAGTTCGTTATCATTCGTGTAATCGACACTTAGCCATGACAAATAACAGAAGTGAGGGTCTGGATATTGCGGAAGGCTGAAAGTTCCAGGAAAGCCACATATGCTTTGCTTGCCCCGACATTGTCTAGTTTTCCCCTGCTTTCATTTTATTACAACTTGCATCATCATGATCAGCTTTATTACGCCCACTGCAGGACAAAGGCCTCTCCCATATCTCTCCAATTAAACCTGTTCTTTGACAGCTACGCCCACCTTATACCTGCAAACTTCTTAATCTCATCCGCCCACCTAACTTTCTGCCGCCAATTGCTATGCTTGCCGTCTCTTGGAATCCACTCCGTTACCCTTAATGAACATCGCTTATCTTGCCTTTGCATTAAATGACCTGCCCAAGTCCATTTCTCTGCTTGGTTTCGACTAGGATGCCTTTGTAACCCTCGTTTGCTCCCGCACCCACTCCGCCCTCTTCCCGTCTCTTAAAGTCGTACCTATCATTTTTCTTCCCCATAGCTGGCTGCGTTGTCCTCAATTTAAGCTTAACCCTTTCCGTTATCCTCAACATTTCTTGGCCGTAGGTGAGTACCGGCAAGATACGACTGTTAAGCTTTTGTGTTCATATCGGAGCTTGTGGCCAAGTGCTAAAACGGCGGGTCTGGTCACCAAGGCCAGACTGCACGCCATCTGTTCAGTGCAAAAGGTTCAGTTTTCCCCTCATTCAAATTAAACGCAATATATTAAACGCACTTGGGCTAATTGTGCGGCTTGCTGAATGCTCTTGTGCTCTGTCCTTCACTTTGCACAAGAACGCACCTCTTCGTGCCCGTTCAAGGCGACTGTTTTGCCAAATGCGCTGTCTTCTATAAAACTGGCCCTCCCTCCCCAGCGTTACCGTTGATGAAAAGCCAAGCCTTTCTGACATCATGTACAGAAGGTATTGTATGTGTGCGCTAAAGATGACGAAAGCCAGGCATGCCAAGCAATGGTGGTTTCCTTCCTTGCAGGACATTGGCACGGTGAGCGAAAGCAATGTAGACGAGCTCTACCACACGACATACGCGGCTCTGCTGTCCAACCAGGCGCAGGCGCTGGGCGACTACTGCCACATCATGGTGGCCCGCCTGCCCTATACAACGCTGCCCGGCCGCCTGGACCTGGTGCCTGAGAAGCGGTACCTGCTGCCGCAGCATTTGCGGCCGCTCCTAGCCGCGCTCCTGCACGGCACGGCGCTGCCCCAGAGTCGCGTGGACACTGCTCTTAGCTCGCACGCGTGTCGCCGTTTCGGCGACGCACTCGCACATGCCGCCAACCTTCACGAGAACACAGGCTTCGACGCGGACAGCCTGTGCGGGCGACTGCAGTCCATGCTTCACGAGCCATGGCGACAAGGGGCGGAACATCGTGCTCGAGGCTGCGGAGACGCAGGACGCTGATTTTCGGCGGTTACTCGAACCTTTGTGTGTGTGTGCGGTGACAAGCAGCGGATAATTTTTTACGCCCAGGGGCGGTGACTGGAGCACGGATCTCTGTGTGTGACAACTATAGCCACACATCTTTACCACTAACAGACTCGAAGACAGCCTAAGTGGACCTTCCTTCAGGATGTCATAAGGACTTGGTAGTGTGCTCATGACGAGAGTATACCGTAAAGCCTGAAGTCCTGTTTTGCAAAGCCGTATACTGGCTTTAACAGATCTGTATTGCTCTTACACAGAGTATTTCGGGTTGAGATTTTGTCGACTGGGGAGAAGCAATGTCTCTTTTTTCGTTTTTTTTTTAGCTGCAAGACAGGCACTCTTGTGGAAATGGCGATGGCCATTTAAAAAATCTCCTGTTTATGCTCAATATTCACAGTCACTTTTTTATGCTCAATATTCACGGTCACGGTGCTCAATATTCACGGTCACGCCAGCAGTGCGGGTTACTACTTCCCAAATTACGAACTGTGTCAGTGCCTGCCGTTTTGGAATCGATAATTTGTGCACTGTCAATGTCTTAATGACAACCTTCTGCATCGAAAAATTCGCGCATATTCTTTCAACAGTCAGCCAGAAAATCATCTCGTTTTGGGGCGGGGAGGGGAGGGGGGGCGAAGAACTTGTGTTCCTTTGACAAGACGATTTCTTAACCCCTCAACGCCCAGCGTATCAAATGTGGCACAGTGCGCAAAAATGTGAATGATTTTCTTTTCCATTCACGTAACTACAATAATTGCTAGCATACCTCAAGAAATGGTCTTCTGCAACATTTCTATCTACGCTAGCCCTCAATGCAATCTACCACCGAAGCAGACGGCCTGCTAAAGGATTTTTTTCGTGCGAAAGCTAACCCTAACAGCACAACAGAGTAAAATTCATGTGGCCCTAATGCTGAATTCACAAATAACGAAGCATATTTGAATATTGGACATGATTTAAGCGTATGCGCTTTTGCGCACAGTAGACATTCAGAGACTATGAAAATTAACTAGATTTTATCCTAGTGTAATTATAGTTTATTAATCTCCAAGCTTTTTCCATTTCTGCTTTCAAGGGGCCAGCAGTGACGAAATCCTGGAAGTACACGGCTTAATCCAACGCCTTCAATGCCTGTGTTTAACAGGGTAAAGAGCGAATAATACACGTTATGTTCATTGCCTCTTCTAAATGTTTTGACTATATGCCCAAATGAAACAGTGATTTCGTTTGTTCAACTTTTCTCTGCACCTAATGCGCAAAAACTCGCCACTCAAGTGCTTCAGTGGGGAAAAACATGTCACTGCCAAGAATGAGACCAAGACAATGAGTTTTACATCCGGTGCTCATCTTCCCAGTTCTTCTACGTTCCTCGAGGCTCATAACCAGGACGCCATAATCATTCGAATAACTCCATTCTTGTGTGTTTTGCTCTGTTGAGAAACAGAAGATGCTTCACATCTCTCATGCTGTGATCGTTCAGTATCTGGTGGTTTACATGAGCCCGACAAAAGTCGGGTTAAGTAGGCTGTCGGGCAGAAAACCGGTTGTCGGGCTCATGTATACGCTAGGGGGTCGAGCTATCGATCTGGGCCAGCCCGACTGCAAAGGGTGGGTTGACTCGGCCCGGCTCGGTTGGAAGGAGCATGTATACGCTGCCGCGTCGGCTTATCGCCTCCTCTCCTGCCTCATCTCTAGTCTGGCGGCGCTGCGCAAGCCAGGCCGCCCCTCCCCCTCTTCTAGCATCCGCGCGTGGTTTGCCTGCTCGACTCTAGGGGTAGCGGCGATCACTGCCCGACAGAAAACGAGTCCATATAAACGCAGTCGCGTCGGGCTGGTCAGCCCGACATCTGGCGCGCCCTACTCGACTCGCCGCTGTCGGACTCATGTAAATAAGGCTTATGATACGGCGTTAACTTAGAACCAACACCCAACTTCATTTTAAAACACAGTGTGTAGAAAAATAGGCGCACAAATTCAGGTTCAAATTTATAATAAAAAAATTAGGGTTTCGCTTGCTTTATGCGCGTTTGGTGCCAGTTAATTCAGCTGAGTGTATTAGTAAGATATGGAAGTTACACAAATCATGCATTAATTTATTTGCGAATTTTCTTTTTCTTCATCACAGGTTGGAAATATCTGATCGCTTTCAAGTAATTAGAGATCATAACTTCTAAATATTATTTAGTGAGTCCATTCCTTCTGGCAGTGAGAATAATCATTTGTTTCTGAGTGACTTATTCTCGTGAAAAATTTGATCTCAAAGAATATGCGCCTAGCGACAGGTGGTTTGTACGCTGTACTCAAAACAGCTATGGTCTGCTATCAAATACTACTACACCTCCGCATCCATTTAACAACTTAAAAGCACCTGACGAAGTCACAGAAATGTAAAAACACATGTTCGTGCCTTATTTATTTCCTGATATGAGTTCGCTTTTTATCCAAACCTTTTTTTAATCGTGTAAAATTGTTATGCATCTTTTTTATTCTATGGTTGTATCTGCCTATATGCTTCTCTACATATATTTCTCTCGCTTTTAAGCATGATCGTTCCATTTGTGCGTGGCGTGTGTGATAGTCGACACCCTTTTAAATTATATCATAATTCACTGCTTGCCTGAAGAACTCCTTGTTGAACATATCAAGGCACTCACTCCATCAATGTGCTTTAACACCAGCTTTCTGTCGCTTTTTGCATTGTAACAAAGAATAACAAATCATGATTAAAGCGATTTCACCTTTTCTAGCACTAAATGTGTTCTGTTCAAACTGTGGTAAAATTATTCATCGAATAGGCGTTGCAAATGGTTGTATGTTCAATCCGATCGATATCTATGTTACCATTTGCTGAAAAGCTTTTCGCTTGAAGGATGTGTTTTTGTAGAAATATCTGCAGAGAACATCTCACTCGCTACACGTTTTTTTTTAATGCCTGCGCTTATGAAAGGCCTCTGCAAACTATAGAGCTACTAGCAAGGCACATGTGCAATAAGGGGCGTGCGAAGTTATTCAAGATGACTGGCTTTAGGGTCATCAGTGTCATCTCCAAGCTGGGCCTTGCCACGTTATTGCAAATCTGTTCTTAGCCGAGCTAAAGCGCCTCGACACTTTAATTCTTAAAGACCTGGCAGACGGATTACCGTTCAACACTTGCCAGATCGTTATATTTTATTCGATCCTCGCCCATTTTCGTGAGAAGCCCACTAAGTTAGCGTACGCAACTTCGGTTATTGTGGACAACAAATTCAGCAATTTTAAAAACTTGCGCAGGCCCTTAAATCTGTTTGTAATCATAACCTCTAATTGATTACTGTATGCATCGCAGTGCGCACAGGCTGCGTTCGCATCGCGTGGAAGCCACGTGGTGTCCACTGTTTCGCCCCGGGTCACTGAGGGCGCCTGACATGGCACGCCAGAGTCACTTCTTGACACTCATTTAGACCAACTTAACTCACACAATCTGAAGGCAAGCAGGCTTCTGGCTAGTGAGACTTAAAATCAAATTTCACTGTGCTTTGTTAACAGAAAATTGACTTTTCTCTGCATCCCAGGGCATGCACATAATTAGCCACCGGCGCCGGTCCTGCACAGCGCCAGTTACCCGGCTCTCGAATGGTCCTGTGGCCGGTGGGGGAACTCACCTGTCACTTTCCGAAGAGCTATAACTCTGCATGAATATGTAAATCTGCAACCGGCGCAAAATCCCGAACAGTGTTTATGATTAGCACAGCGTACCCGGGTTCGAACCCGACCGCGGCGGTTGCGTTTTTATGGGAGAAAAACGCTAAGACGCCCGTGTGCTGTGCGATGTCAGTGCACGTTAAAGAATCCCAGGTGGTCGAAATTATTCCGGAGCCCTCCACTACGGTACCTCATTCTTTCTTTCTTCTTTGACTCCCTCTTTTATCCCTTCCCTTACGGCGCGGTTCAAGTGTCCGCCGATATATGAGACATATACTGCGTCATTTCCTTTCCACACAAAAACCAATTATTAGCGCAGCGTAGCTTCAACCTTTTTCCAGACTAGGCAGAAGCGGCGTCTCCCCATTAAAATGTTCCAGTTAGTAGGCGCATATAAATAATCAAAATGCATAGTCATATTATGTGGGAGAAACACGAAAATCCAGAAGCATTTCTTGTGTCTTCCGAGCGGTTTTAGAATCATTTTCGTATAGTTCTCAGATGATTTCGGTATGATGTGTACGACGTCAAACGGAGTCCGTAAGAAGGCTAGGATTCGACGGCGCACCATATGGTTAGGGTGAATGAAGCATGGCAGGTAAAACGTCCAGAATTCTCTCTTGTGAACATGGGTTCTGTATAAAACCCGAAACGGCAATTGTTTTTATTTGACTTTAGTCACGGAGTTTGCATGAATTTCGACTTTCGCATAATTGGTCCGTGCGGTAAACATGGACGTCGTATGCTCATTATGGTTTCCGTAGGAGTTATACGGAAACATAAGAAATTGTGAAAATTTTCATATCAAAACTTTTAATGAGGCTCCTTTATTATATGTCGCTTTCGAGACAACATGTGTGCTTCTGTGTCTTAACCGACCTCGGCGCTTTATTAGGAGAATTTCACCCGCAAACGAGAGATAACCGAACCCCCGGGTATTGGGATTAAAATCTTAGTTAGCAAGTACCTGGCCTGTTGGGAAAACAAACTATTGAACATTGCGAGCAGCGGACACTGAAATCACTAAGGGCAGTGTCCCCGGCAGCCAGGGCAGCTGCGTGAGCGCTGTACGGTCAGCTGAAGAAGGTGAACCCCTTCTGGTGATCTATTCTGACAGCCCCTTTCAGTATACGTCATAATCAATACTGCCATGGCACAAAGGATGGATATATGACAAGCTGAAGGCAGAGAGAAAACGAAATAGAGATGCTGATGATGATGATGATGATGATGATGATGAGTTTATATGGCGCAAGGGCAGCTTTGACCAAAGAGCGCCTTGGCACAAGGTAGTTTTCATTGCACAAGGTGGGGTCAAAGACCCATTTCCCAAGTATTTCATCCTGAATAAGCCAAGCACCAGACCGGAGAAATCTTGTACCCATTGTATCACCGGTGGGTACCCGACGGCACAGGGGATCGAACCCCGCACCTCCTGCATGCGCGGCGGATGCTCAAACCACTAGGCCACCGCTGTGGTCGAAACAGAGATGAGGAACTAATGGGGCGCGCAGTCACGCAAGGCATGCGGATGTTTCTGTATTTTTATCACGTGATCTCTTAATGCAAAATTCGCATGGCAACACACACCACAAACTAAAGGAAGGGTGTGTTCAGCTTCGTTTCAATGAACGACCTGCACGGTCCAGCTGCTCTGTTTTCTGCCGGCAATGATTCCAGTGGCGATTCTATTCCCGATCGCTAAATGGCGCTAGCGTTAGTGCCGATTGCGAATAGTGAGCAGTGTTGGAGCATACCCGGCTACAGACCTGAAGCGGGTCACAAGTGCCCTGCGAGAAGCACCGGTTAAAATGACAAGCTTTCTTATGTAATAGCATAGCTAGTCTCGTTAATTGGTGTGTTCATGTAAACTCTAAACACGAGCTAGCACACTTAAGATGGGAGTACAATGGGAGTAAGCTGTCCTCTAGCACACTCCCTTTATTGGTCAGGGCGTGTTTGCCAAGGCCTGCAGTAGCTTTTCATCAATGAAGATACGGAATACTTACGAATAGCAGTGGAAACAAATTACCTCTTGAAAACATGTTGAGTTCTTGCAGTTACAAAGATTTTGAGCTAGATTTCATTCCCCTCACTTTGCTAACCTGGACTTCCGGTGCCACGTTTAAAAGCCTCCTCCCATTCCTAACTGCATCAAGTTACTAGTACGTTTTGCAACGGGAATATTCCTTCATTGCAGAGAGCAAGCACTCCGTATATATAGGGATAGAAATCTATTCCGGGGCTCAAAGAGCATACCTTTCCCTTGAAAGCGAGTGCGCTACAGGAACGCTTAGTACCTTTTTACGCCCATACAGGCTTATTCGTGTTTAGAGTGTAGGAGGTGGCGGCCAAGTGCTACACCAGGTTAGTGAAATCCTGTTCCGGCGAGGTGGGGTAAGCTCTGGTGTTCTGGTCAATCCCGGCTTGTCAGTACTGCTCAGGAGGAAAGAATTTAACGAGTGTATCTTACCGGTACTCCCCTATGGGACAGAAGAGATGAGGCTACCGAAAAGATTGCTTAAATTGAGGACCGCGCAACGAGCTATGGGAAGCAAATTGATAATGTACGTTGAGACAGGAAGAGGAGAGAGTTGGTCAGGAAAGGTAACGTGAGCTAAGGCATCTCAGTCAAATTCAAGAAAACCTGGAATGAACATGTAATTAGAACTCAAGACAACCGATGGTTGCTAAGGGCAACGGAGTCGATTCAAAGAGAGGGCAAGTGTAGTAGGGGGTCAGGTGGGACAAAGAGATTAAGAAGTTCGCGGAAACGGCAGTTACAGCAGGCGTAATAATGGGTTAATTGGAATGATATGGGAGTCATTGGTCCTTCAATGAGTGTAGTTAGGCTGCTGGTGATTGATGAGTTTCGTGAAGACAGCATGAAGAGACTTCTCCAACTCTTGACTGCGGCCCGTCGGCACAGTAAGCTATGTCTGCTGCAGAGGGCATTCATTTCAAGATTTGGCGGATAGCGTGAGCCTGTTTCGGTGCAACGCTGTAACCCGGAAGGAGCCATACCTTTGGCACAGCTGCAGCCCAGCACACGAAGGGGGGTTTCAGATTGTCGCCAGTCACGGCACGCGTCGGCTGATCCGCCGAGCGGCAAGCGACCCGTGCACGGCCGCGGCGTGGCCTAAGGCGACCCATTTCGAACAGCTGCTCCTAGGCTACACCGCTACGGCGCTGGGTCTCCCAAGGAAACAGCAGAGCGTTCTTTGCGGCCGCTGCGCCGCCATGATTACCACCGTGGCTACCAGCAAAAGCGCACAGCGCTAGTGACCTCATCTGAAACACCCCTTAGCGTCCGTCTTGGAATATGTCACAATAAAACACACAGATCCCTCTTCAAGTTGTTATTCAATACTAGCAACAGTTTACAGGGTGAAAACCTCGAAAAAGCGGTGGTTACGAGTTCAAGCCCCGGACCAACAAGAATTTTTCCTCAACTATACGGGGTGTCTGTAGAAGGTGTGAAGCTTTCCTAAGCAGCGAAACTATTTTGCTTGGGATAATGTTTATGGGTAAATATTTTCTGTATTCAAGTCTACTGCGCATTGGGGGATTGATACAAATTCACTGAAGGAAAAAATTTTAGCGTGTTTTGGTCAATATTACCCGCCTTATTTTCATGTGAAAACAGCGAGCATGGTGATTCTCCTACGGTTCGAGTCTACTTCAGCCACTGCTCTGAAAATGCATTGCTTACAAAGGCACACTGTTTGCTTGTGAGGAAAGCGCATAAGAACTGCTCGTGTTAGACCATAGAGTGGCCAGGACGCAGCCATAACTTCCACTTAGTTTTTTATACAACATTAAGTGAACCCAAACACAAACTGCACTACTGCACTATGTGTCACGACTGTAGCGAAAATACTTTCAGCAGATCTTAGCTCTCAGTCAGTGATCACAAATACCACTGCGTGAGTACCACTAGCGTCCCATTTACGCAGTAAATGACATCACGTATACCTCACCGCTAGAGTGTCAGGTATCTTTTTCCCGCATACCGAGCGACTTGCCATATAAGAGCAGGAAAAATATTTCCCAGGAATAGAGACGAAACAAAATAAAAAGCACAGTGCCGCCAGTTACCAAAAGGATTCCAATAGGCAGAAGCTTTTTCCCTTGGCCTGGTACTCGCATTCTCATGGAGTGAACTGCTTAGAAAGTTGGTCCTTGGAAATATTTGGAATCATAAGGAAAGGCAAAATGAAAAGAAGGAATTGCGCATAAGTATGCAGCCCTGCTGTGTGCAAGTAAGCACAAAAAAATTGCTCTGGTTTAGCTCTGGTTAAATCTAGACTGACGCGATAGCTACATCTGGACGAAAAGAACTAGCTGAGTCGAACTGCACAGTCAGTCTTTCGCCGCTCCGTTTCGCTGGGCGTTCCTTGTTCATCTTCGTCCCACTTGATACGGCACATGCGCACAGCTGTTGCAGCTGTTGCGCGCCGCGCCGCGCCGCCGACGGCAGCAGCAGCTGTTCCGCACCTCGTGACCAGCCCTCGGGACGAACGGCCACACCACGTGATCAACCCACGTGACCAACGGCACCGCCACGGAGCTCAAGTGACGTGCCACGCCGAAGGTTTGGTTTATGGTTCGTGGGGCTTTAACGTCCCAAAGCGACTCAGGCTATGAGGGACGCCGTAGTGAAGGTCTCCGGAAATTTCGACCACATGGGGTTCTTTAACGTGCACTGACACCGCACAGCACACGGGCCTCTAGAATTTTGCCTCCATTAAAATTCGACCGCCATGGCCGGGATCGAACCCGCGTCTTTCGGGCCAGCAGCCGAGCGCCATAACCACTCAGCCACCACGGCGGCTCACGCCGACGGGTCGAAGCGGTGGCGTAGTGTAGCTATCGCTACAAAAACTACTCTGGTAGGCGCTGTACACGAACCACAAACGGAAGGGACGGCTAAGTGAGCTCAGTGTCGAGTTCATCCTCTCTATCCGATGCTATATATTTGCTGCAACCGGTGAGCATATGGCGGCATTTATAATAGTCATTTTTAGAAGACAGCACCTTGCGGTCACAGACGGGACGATTTAAGGTGAATTAAAAGGCCTGAAGGCTGTGCGTTGCACTCGACGCCTGCCGGAAATTCGCCCGATGACCGGAATTGAGCGGCTTCGCGGAGCCAGCCCTGGTACGATGGATGAACGATCCTGTCAGCAGAGAACGTGGCGGCGAGACGCACTCGTGCGAGCGAAGAAGCAGCAGCGTGCGGGGAGTCACAGGCCACCTGCACGTGGTGACAGCAAGTGCACAGGGGCGAGTCGTTGCCGGAGTCTAAATGGACTAGCGCTGGTGTCACGCAGTTCGATACCCCCCCCCCCCCCCCCCCCCCCCCCCCTGTGGCTGACGGGGGCGCGATTCGAGTGTCATGCGTGAAGGCCGCTGGCTTGGCGGTTGTGCCACTCCCGGGTTGAGCCATGTGACGGAAATTGGTGAAGTTTCGAGCACTGACCTCCTTGCACGGATGCGATACGCGAAGGTTCGCGCCCGACCTTGGTGGAGACGGCAGAGGGCCCTGCGGCGATGATGACAGCAGCGACAGCAAGACGACCTCTTCCCAGAATTGGAGCCCCGGGGAGGGCGTCGCCACCTCGGGGCTGAACCGCGGACTTTAGTGGTGGCCATTGTGCTTGAATGGTATTCAAAAGGATAAGAAAAAAAGGGGCGCGGGATTTTTTATTCGGATGATGATGTCAACGAATAAATTTCGGCCTGTAACACGATGCTTGACTGGGAAGCTCCTTTCATGTGCTGGCAGATAGAAAGAACGTATGGTAAAGTATTAGTTTGTGCTCTTGGCACCGCCAAGTCAACGTTCGTATCAATTATACTACGTACCCTGCAGCTAGGGTTTTATTCGGTGTGGCAGCTCGTATAAAAGAGCGAAATTGTTTATACTGTGGTATAATGCTCTATGAGAAGTGCGCATGAGCTTCGGTAACAAGTTAGCGCAACATAGGACGAGCACGAGAGATGCAGACAGGACGACGCACTTTGAACATCTCTCGTGTTCGTCCCATGCTGGGTAAACCTGTTACCGAATAAAATGCACCTACTAGACCAGCTACAAGAAAATACGAATGACAATGTGTTACGGCACGTGAAGGGTTATTAACACACCGCGTAACCGAAGTGTGACTTCAGAAAAAACACATCATTGTTGCCATGTACTTTTTTTCCCCAAGATGACCTAAGTAGCGGCTGTGATCGTAGGACCATGCTCACTAACGTTTAATTTTTCTAGTAGCCCAGGTACAGAGTTCAGCCTCTAAGAACATTGCTTGTTAAAGTCATTAATACTTCCTGTCCTCTCGCTGTGCTCGACGCTCATGGCGCCACCAAATTGTCAGCTGACCGATGGAAGAGTAAACTTTTGCTTCCCGTTTAACCTTTTCATTATAACAGCATTAAAAATGGCTGTTACTCTGGCTCTGTTAGCAATGCCTTTGTTCGGCCGCCTCACTGCGCCTACCCTCCATAAGGCAGCCGTTTCGTTTTATGGACCTCTATCTACGGCGCGGCGGCTGCTTCCAATAAAAGACCGTGAAGGTCGCTTCTGTTGACACCGGATAAGATGCGCTGGAAACTGCATGCTTGCTGTGGCATGCTTCCTGCTTGCTTGCTGTTGCAAGGCCTCGTTGATTTGGCCTTGAGTGCCTGGCTAGGCTTGCGGAAAAGCAAACTGTCCATTTTTTTAAAAACTAGAGTGCGTTTTTTCATTATAACCTGCACTATATCACGCTTTGTATGTCGTGAAACAAATCAGTATCTTTATTTCAACATCGAAGATGCTAGGAGGGCACCCAAAACGCTAATGACTGGCTTTACAGAAGGCTACCCCCATGTAATGGGGGTATAAATTAAAGTGGATCATCATCACTATCATTGCCTTCCGGGGCCAAAGCCTCTCCCATATCCCTACAATTAAGCCTGTTCCTTGCCAGCTCCGGCTACTTTATCCCTAAAACATTTCTTACGTCATCCCTCCACCTTACTTTCTGTCATTTCCTTCTGCGCTTGCCTTGTCCTAGAGACCTTAGGGACCAGCGGTTATCTTGCGTTCGCATTTCATGCCCTGCCTAAAAGTCCATTTCTTCTTATTGATTTCGAATAGGATGCCACTAACCTACGTTTGTTCAATTACCCACTCTGCCTTCTTCCTAACCCTTAGCGTTACACCTATCATTTTCATTTGGACAGCCCGCTGCGTTGTCCTCAATTTAACTTCAACTGTTTTCTTAAGTCTTCACGTCTCTGTCGCGTAGGTGAGGGCCGGTAAGATAGAGCTGTTACAGGGAGCCTGCGCTGCCCAGGTGGCACTGCAGTCGTTCCATTCGGCGACCAAAACTGCTGCCCGTCGGCCGCTTGAGCCGCTGCAAACGTGACAGCACATTCTTAATGCTTATCAGCTATGCATGCTATCAGCTCGTTTGGCTGATAGCATTCGTTGCCTAGCTTCTCTCGGCACAACCCAGATAGCTGACGCACGGCACGTATGGCTCCGACAGAGTGCGGAAGCACGTGCCGATAAGCGCTAGAGGGTAATACGGAAAAGCACTGCATGGGTGCACCAACTGTTCTTTGCTTCTCTTGCTAGGCTGTATGTTACCGAGCTGCAATCAAAACGGCAATCTTTCGCGCAGGTTCTCGTGAGGACTGCAGTCAAGCAAAGTCATTATGACTTAGAGCACCTACCAAATTCACTCCACCTTATTCTTTTTCACGTAGTTACTTCAATCTCGTGGCACGAATCTGTGATCAATGCCTGCCTTAAGCGGATGCAGTTCTTTAGCACTGCAACGCTTCGCTACCTGTCAGAAATTGCTGTTTCGTTTCGGGAATGTGGTACGTTACTCGAACATGTTCAAACATTTTTAAACTGGAACCATCTTCCCCCTTCAACATTATACGAACATGTTGAGCATGTTCAACATGCTAAACATGTTTAAGTAATGTCGAAGGGGTAAGATGGCTACAGTTAAGATGCGGTGTATGAACGAGTCAGCAAAAAATGTGGGGTTAAACTGAATTATGCCAATTTTGCGCATATCATTTAGGCGTTAGGATACATACATGGATGACATGAGCAATTCATCAGGCTCTGTTTCGCGCGTTAATAGCGGTGATAAGCCAAGGTTGGATTTCATGGCAGATACTGCCAGTATGATGAAAGTTGGACCAAATGAAACGTGCTGATCTCTTCCGAATTTTTCTGTCTAGTTCGCAAGAACCCCTTCATGTTGATGTGCCTCGACGTCAGATGGCATCAAACTCGCGCTTAACAAAGTTGTAAATATTACTTTTGTAGCGCTGTCAAGCAATGAATGCATGGCCACCTCAAAGGTTACCAACTTCATCCAGAAAGCGGCAAACTGAATGAGCTTCAACTTTACAACAACATCAAAAATTTCTCCCGAATCCCTAGACTGAGGGAATGCTACCGCGAAGGCCTCAAAATTCGACCCCCGGTCCGAAACTTCCTTCTATTACCCACTAGACACCACCTCCGCAGCGCGACAAGTGTCTTGATTTTTATATAAAAGCGGTGCACAAGGAGATCCTCTCGCATTTTGGTAAGCGCATCTCTTACCGACCTAATGTGACGATACACGAGCGCAAGCATGGCAGCCTCTCAGCAATCGATCGAATATTTTAATTACGGCCGATAATATTGCACCAACATAGGTTATAGATGAAAAGGAATAACTTGAAGAAGCCCAAAGACAATGAAACGGTTCCACATTTTACGAGGCTCTCCCTACTGACCTCACGCCAGAATGCAAAAGCAAGCTTTCTGAAACTGTTAGTAGTCTGTCGAAAAAGAAGAAATTTGATGACAAGAACGCAAACACACTTATTCCGCTACTTCATGACCACGCCGTTTTGTATACCCTTCCGAAAATTATAAAGCACACGATCAGAAAACTCAATTGTATCCGTTATTGGAAACTTTGCTGAAAACATCTCCACCTCTGTCGACAGGCTGATTAGGGTTATCCCTCTCTTAGACCACTGCTATGCTAAGGACACCACACTTTTTCTGAGAGCGAAATTCCTAATTTAATCATTACCTATAATTTTCTTCTGGTCCCTGTACACCAACATATCGCATGCTGATGGCATCAAAGCAGTCGTTAATGCTTACGAGTGCTTAAAATGTGAAAAACCTACTCGCAGCAACACGCGTGCAGTGCTGCTAAAACTGATATTCGAGCTAAACAATTTAGAACCTGAACCGCGCCGTAAGGGAAGAGATAAAGGAGGGAGTGAAAGAAGAAAGGAAGAAAGAGGTGCCGTAGTGGAGGGCTCCGGAATAATGTGTACCACCTGGGGATCTTTAACATGCACTGACATCGCACAGCACACGGGTGCCTTAGCGTTTTGCCTCCATAAAACGCAGCCGCCGTGGTCGGGTTAGAACCCGGGGAGAATGTATACGCAAAAGTTAAAACAAAGAGTGAAGACCAGTTTTGCTTTGTTTCATGAGTCTTGATTCGTTGTGCGCGCTGGGTTTTAAGGTCGGCGATATCCGAGAAATTGGCGCAACTTCCCACGCTTGAACCCTGGCTAATAATAATAATAATAATTGGTTTTTGGTAAAAGGAAATGGCGCAGTAACGCTGGCTGTGAAAAGCCGCAATTAGAGAATGCGCTTAAAGACACCGAGCGGAGATTTGCAACTTGTTTTGCTCTGTCTTCTTTCTTTCTTGTTTCCTGCTGCTTCCACCCTGTTTTGTGGCGCCTGTTCCTGCTGTTTGATTTTGTTTTCTTTTCACTGCCAGCAACTCTTCTGACAACGACGTAGCAACGGGCCAATGCCTGCCCCACAATCTCACTCCGCAATCACCGTGCTCTTCACCTTATCCGCATCACAATCTCAGCGTGCTTCCGTTAAATGGCTTCCTCGTGAGTTGTAGTAGCACCGAGGTTTTCGATCAGATATCACACATGTGCAATGATTTCAAGGATTGAGAAGAGAGGGAACTGAAGCGCAGGCAGGGAGCGGCATGTTGAAATGGGGAAGAAAGGATGGTAGAGGGGAAGGGAGTAGGTTGCTTTGCATTGCGACTGCGTTAGCGCCAGTACACATTATATAGAAGGCTACAGAATGGAACGAACCAGGGTTGTAGAACAGGAAATTGCGCTCGTCATCCCGCAATTTGGGGTTCAGATAATAGGAAGCGATGCCACCCGTGCTTCCCAATTTCGAAAGGAACCCTCGGTACCTGTCTAACGTCTATCTCCTGGCCCTGTAGTACCAACGGCTACACGGAAAGTGGTGTGTGCGTGTGCGCGAGGAATGCTGAAGTTTGTTGCATTTCCCAGAGTTTGAGAGCCAATGTTTCCGCCCACATCCGCAATCCGCAATCGCTGAAAGCCAAGTGGCGTCGTTAGGGCCAGAGTTGGCGGTGGCTGCTCGGGCACCAATAAAGACAAGACCAACGCAGCTTCTTCAGCGCGGTGAATAGAGCTTGTTGTGTTGGGTTTTATGGCACATAGGCAACTGAGGCCATAATGCGCCAAGAACAAGGTATTGGAAAAATCTTTTGTTGAATATTATGGAAATGTAAAAATCATCTCCGGTGTAGAGGCCCTAAAACCTTGATACTACCTAGTGAACACATACACAGATTGTAGAATTGGCTTCTACTAAAAGCTTTAAAGAGGGCTGGGTAACCTCAGTAGCTTTCCTTGGCTGTCCAAGGGTATCGAGGCTCCCAACCAATCAATATAAAAGCCTCAGCCTTGCTCTCAGGCATGAGAAAGTGGCTGAGGTGTACTAAGATTCAAACATACCAGTGGGTAAAAAATTTAAAGTCTATTGAGAAATCCCGTTTCATTAAGAAAGCTAAAAACACGTGATATATCAACAATTGCATCATGTCCTAAAAGCAGTGCGAGAAGAAAAAGAATGGATTCGTTATAAAACTGAGTAAAGTGCTTTTTCCTTACTTTTCCAGCTTCGCACAAGAAATAAAAATGCGGTTAACCGCAACTTCATGTCCACATTTTTCGTAGACAGGTTTATATTTATTTATTTCTTCTCTATTGTTCTCTATTATTCTCTTGAGGGAGTAGGACAGCACTCTCGACTTGCAGGTGGTTACAGCTACCAGATTGACCAGGGCTATAATCCGAGAATAATCCCGCTAGAAATTGAGGCCTTGTTTGGTGGACTGGCCCCTTCCTGGGGCCACGCATGACGCATCGGCAAAGTCCTGAAGTCTGAGTCCTGGCGACATGTGAGGTTGTACCAAGACTGTCTCAGAGGTCTCATCCAGGACGAGTGTGGCAGCCGTGGAGAAGTTAGGAAATTACAGGACTACAAGAGGCTCGCAGCCCAAAGCACAGAGTTTCTGTGGCAGCGAGCACGCCTCACTCTCCCTGTTAGGAGCAAAGAAAAAAGCGTCGATCAAAGCCAAGTCACAGTGCTTGGAGGCGCCAGTCTTGCAGAGGACATCAAGAATATTCTGCAGAAAGGCCCCAAGTACTCCTGTGAACCGACTACTACCCGGCCTCGGTTGCTGGCCATGGTTAGGGAGGTGGCTGACCGGTCGCGCACGGATTACAAGGAACGCCTCATCGGAGACGGTGTGGATTGCATCATCAAAAACGTGAGTCACAACAAGAAACTACGTCCGCTCCTCATAAAAGTCACGAAATTTCTGCAAGACAACAACCTCACTGTGATGCCGTCAGACAAAAAAGGCGGATTTATTGTCATGCCAATTGATGTTTTTAATGAGAAAGCATTGTCTGCCATAGCAAAAAAAAATCAAGATCGTAAAGTCTCGAGAAGCAAGAAAGAAATCAGCTGCGACACGTATGTTAAAAGAATGCCATCTGGAATCATTAGCAAGAAAAGTGGAAAAAGCAAAATATAGATGCCTTGAAATGTTCTTCACTGGCAAAACTCATAAGCCTGAATTCCCGCTACAAACAATAGTCTCACAAGAAGGCACCTGCCAGGAATACCTTGGACATTATCTTCGAGACAGCTTGAACTGCTTGACTAGAGCTGACCGGTTCCAAGTGAGCGGCTCGTTGTAAGCAGTTGAAGACCTACGCAAGGGTTCGCAAGGTGCTGCGACGGCCTTTTCGTTTGACGCAGAGGACCGTTTTACTCTTTTCCACATGAAGTAATATTCGCAGCTGTGCTGCAAAGAATAGACGAGATCGGCGTCGTCAGCTTTCAGAATGCAACCGGAATAACACAAGACAAGTTCATCAGCCTACTTGAGCTTTACCTGCAGTCCACAGTAGTGTCCTACAATGACCAATTCCTGTTACAAAAATCGAGAATATGTATTGGTTCGTCCGTCGCCCCATTGCTCTCAGATATTTACTTGACCGCCATGGATAGGACTGTTCAAGAACATCTGCATGACAAGCACATCATCAAGATCTGCCGTTATGTGGACGATTTCCTAATTGTGTTAGACAGTGCAGCGGTCGTCGACATGCCTCAAGCCGTAAAGGACATCGTCGGGGTGTTCAAAGCCCCGCCTGGTGGAATGAACTTCACGTGGGAAATGCCAAAAGAGAACAGGATCCAATTTCTAGATCTGATGCTGGTTTTTAGCGGCGAGCGTGTGTGTTGGTCATATAACATTAGGTCGAAAAAAGGTTTGCTCCCCTTCGACAGTGCGCATTCTAAACTTGTCAAGCGGGCAGTCGTAACTGGTGCACTTAATGCGGCACTAACAAAGAGTTGTGAACACATGACAGATTCTAGCTTCGACAACCAGGTTCAACGCCTTCTTTTGGCTGGCTACTCACCTTTCCTTTTATCAGGCATCTGCGAACTCCACAAAGTAAAGCTAGGAGAATCAGGGAAAAAGCCCAAGGAAAAGAAACGTTTTGCCGTCCTTCCATACATCCATAAACTGTCGCACAATGTCAAAAAGGTTGCAGCAAGGTATGATGTTAACTTTTTTTTTTCTGCCCCGTGTAAGTTGACTAAGATATGCCCGTTGGTTGACCGGAGAAAACAGGCGACCTGCACAGTAAATCATTCGAATCAGTATACCGAATGTCGCTCCGGTGTAGTTTATCAGATCCCCTCACGTGCGGTAAAGTATACATCGGCCGGACCGGACGCTGCTTCAATGACAGAGCAAATGAACACCTCCTCAACGAAAAAAACAAGTCTGGGAGCCACATGGCAGTTCATTGTAATCAACCCCGCCACGAATGTCGGCCTGTGTTATCCGCCACTAAGTTTCTGGCAACAGCAAGCAGTAAAATAGAGAGGGAGGTTATTGAGGGATTTTTGATTGAAAAGGCTCGGGACATGTGCATCAGCAGCCCTTCTGTCGGTCTATTGGAAAAAGAAATGTCCATCTTAGAACTGGCGCGGTTCTTGCGTTTTAACCGCAACTAGACATCCTGGCAAACAGTTTCTCGCACCTCACCTCATTGTTTTTATTTGCTCTTAGTTATTTTGCCGTGTTGTTTGTTGACCTTAAGAGGATCGTTTCACCTTTGTATTTTAAACGCTTTAATGGTGTTTTTAACGTCCTAAATGTTTCTCCGTTGTTCGTTTTTTGTATGATTTTAACTTTTTGCCGTGTTATTTGTTTGCGTCGGTTCCTTTTTTTTCGTTTTCGCGTTTATCCTCCTGACTGTGCCTATTGCCTATAAAGTTTTCATTCTTTTTTATTCATACCCTGATTGTACACCCCCTTTTCATCGCCATGTCGCCTGTCATCGTCGCGTTTCATTTACTCGTTATTGCTTCTGGCACCGCTGATGTTAATGGCAGAGGCACAATCGCGATTTAGTAGTGCTTTTGCATGTTACTGTTTGCACGTGTCAAGAGTGCCTTTTCACTGTGTAATGATCGCCATAGTGTGAGGCGCTTCTTCGCAGTTTCCACTGGTTGATAGTGTACCACGTGGTCCATGTGAATGGTATCAATTGTGCTGGTTTTTATGACGCAATAGAAGTTGGTAGTCAGCGCCCGTCCTTTGTTTCGTGTTTCTTCTCGTCCTCGTTCTGTTGCGCTGTGTCAATCTGTGTCGTAGAAAGTATGCACCAACTAGCCCACACTATAATCCTCTTAGGACGTATTTCTCTATCCTGTTGTATTATCTTGATCATATCCATCAAGTTGTTCCTAACGATGGCTTGAGTGTGGCTTGTGTATTTATGAGCGAACTCCCAGGCGCCTGCAGAAGAACACTTTGTTGTGTCCTGCAATAACGAAACATTTTGATCCCAAAGTCTATGGGAGCCGCCCTCACTGTGTGAAAGTGTCCGATAACTTCCACATCGTGTGGGCCTCTCAGAAGAATCCTTCCCGAGAGGCATGGGAGGCAGCCCTGCTCAACTCCTCGAGGCTGGTGTCTCAAAGGGGTCTAGTCCAACAGGCGCGAGTAGCGGCCTCGTCCAGTGTGGTCCCGGACTAAGGACTCCAAGTACGTAAACGGCCATTTTAAAGAGAAAGCTTTACTGGGCGCAGGTTGAGCAGTTTCGCTTAATTCCTGGAGAGCCGTGCTGCGCATGTGTGAGGAGCAGTGACGACACACAGCGCATTTCCCTCTCTCGCTTCCTAGTCACAACTGCTTATGCGCCACTAGTAGCACCGAGCCACAGGTGTTCCGCCGCTGCGCAGCGCCGCGCCTTCCCTCAAAATGCAACTTTCAATTTTCAGTTTTCTCTTTCTTCTGTCTCTCCCTCCTTTTCCCTTCCTTTACGGTGCGGTTCTGCTGTCCACCGAGATATGTGACACGGTTACTGGGCTTTGCGCGCTCGCCGCGCCATCTGGCATCATGTCATACCGCGCGGCTCGCCGCCGCCGTTTGGTATGACGTCACACAGCGTTCCTCGTCGTTGCGCTCGCCAGCTGCGTCGCATGCCTGATAACATGCCAGAGGATTGAAAAGGTGAGCTCACGTGCGCCGCAACCACAGTTTCGTCGTCTTTAATACAACAACATGCCTAGACAATCATACTAACCTGGACTTGCAATCAAGGTTAACCAAGGCTAATCATGCGATGCCTTAGCTTTCGCTTCGTATATCCTGGCATAGCCGAGCTAAGCCACTGCCAGTTTTCTCTCTCGCAAGTTCCCTAATCACTACTGCGCATGCGCCACTAGTAGCACCGAGCCACAGGTGTTCCGCCGTTGCGCAGCGCCACGCCTTTCCTCAAAATAATAATAATAATTGTTTTTTGGGGGGGAAATGAAATGGCGCTGTATCTGTCTCATATATCGGCGGACACCTGCACCGCGCAGTAAGGGAAGGGATAAAGGAGGGAGTTAAAGAAGAAAGGTAGAAAGAGGTGCCGTAGTGGAGGGCTCCGGAATCATTTCGACCACCTGGGGATCTGTAACGTGCACTGACATCGCACAGAACACGGGCGCCTTAGCGTTTTGCCTCCATAAAAACGCAGCCGCCGCGGTCGGGTTCGAACCCGGGAACTCCGGATCAGTAGCTGAGTGCCCTAACCACCGCGGCGGTTTTCCTCAATATCCAACTTTCAATTTTCAGTTTTCTCTTTCCTCTGTCCCTTTCTCCTTTATCCCTTCCTTTACGGAGCGGTAGGGGTGGCTACCGAGATATGTGAGATGGTTACTATGCCATTTCCTTTCTTCAAAAACAAAAAAAAAACAAGTGAGCCCACGGCGTTCATTGAGTTCATTGGCGTTGACAACTTTGCAAAGACTGTTCATTTTCATGAAAGTAAAGGCGCACAACCGACTCCGTGGGTCAGTGGAGACCTCAATCTCGCTTTCGCTTTGTATATCCTAGATGAGCTGGGCTAATCCACATTAATTCTTTGTCCTGCAAACTGTCTTCTCTGGATAAAGTTTTCACCACCACCATCCATCCATCATGGTGTGGCAGTCTCCAAGCAAAATGGGAGAGTTACTACCCGTTTCCAGCGTTTATACCGTCATCTAAAAAAACTTAGCCGAATCGGTGGTAGGGCCAATTTTTTACGTACACTAGCTACACTAGTGCAGCGAGTGTAGCATGGGTTCATTTTTTACCAGTTTAGAAAAAGTGTAGCTCCGCCCACCTACACGAACGTATTTCTTTTACGCGTAGCATAGCACGATAACTACACTTTCTACACCGCTTTCATTGGAGGTGTAGGCTAGCAAACGAAAAAAGAAGATGTGCGTTTCAAATGCACAACGCCATTTTGTAGCTGTAAATGTCGCGAGCTTTTCCAGCACAGCCTCGCAAGTCTGTGAAGTTCGTCCGCCTGGACGATGGCAGCGTTATGGCGGTGCACCCACTAGACGGACAGCGGCAACCTTACCTTCTACGAATATAAAAACTGCTTACACGTCTGAATGCACGTATTTTAGTCTGCCGAACGCTACTTCGCGTTTAGGTAAGCCGCGTTCGTTCCGTTGGCATCGGCGCTGAGCGACCCACGTGAAAAAAATCTGTCACGTTCATGGTCATCTACGTATCTGTATATATTAGTGCGAAGCTCCATACGCTTACAGTACCGTATTTGACGTCAGTGTATTACTACGGCGCCGCCTCAAAGCGGTCGGTAAGGCCGCTGGCTGAGAGCCGAGGAACAACCATCGAAAATCGCACCTCACATGCCGCGGAACGTGGGCTTCAACGTGGCACAGAACGCTGTTTCCCTAGTCACGACAGAAGCATGGAGGCTTTGTTTATCGCACGAGGAACTCGTCGCCGACCCTCTTTCCGACGATGAACTTAATGTGCAAGAAATTTAGCGACAATTGTGTGATGTGCTCCATGCATCGGCTAAGCAGATGATACAACTTGGTATGTTGGGCTCCATTTGAGAGGAAACAAAAATGCCCATTGTCTTTATTCACTTAATAAACGCCACGCAAAAACGCTTTGCAGTATATATTTCTCTACTTCATCTTGTAATATATTACGACGACCCAAACATTCACAGCTTGTCGTCTGCTCCTGAGGACGGCGACCTCGGTATCAGGCTATTGGCTGACGCTCGTGCAGGCGATTGCAGCGCCTTTAGATCATAGCTTTAGCCCCACACTCCACACGCCGAAACGAGCGTGCACGAAGTGTAGCTCAGTGTAGGTTAAAAAAATAGCCCAAGAGTCCACTCGGAGTTGGCACATTTCGCGCGCCTTTATTCTAACACAGCAAACAATATCAATACAGCTCATCCAAGTGATCCAACTGTCAGCGACCGGCGTCGAAAGCTTCTGATTAAACGACTACCTTCTAAAACAGGGCGGTCCAGAGGACACTGGTTATTTTGCTATGGTCCCTCTATTATCGTAATGTTACATAAGTTATACTTTGCCTTAATGTGTCTGTATTATTCCACTCCCCTATATGCAAAATGCCTTTTTATCAAACGTGCATTTACAAAAACGTCTGTTTGAAACTCAAAATTTAATGTCTTACACATGGCCACGCACGCTGAAAAAAAACAATAATAATAATAATTGGTTTTTGGGGAAAGGAAATGGCGCAGTATCTGTCTCATATATCTTTGGACACCTGAACCGCGCCGTAAGGGAAGGAATAAAGGAGGGAGTGAAAGAAGAAAGGAAGAAGGAGGTGCCGTAGTGGAGGGCTCCGGAATAATTTCGACCACCTGGGGATCTTTAACGTGCACTGACATCGCACAGCACACGGGCGCCTTAGCGTTTTTCCTCCATAAAAACGCAGCCGCAGCGGTCGGGTTCGAACCCGGGAACTCCGGATAAAAAAAAACAAGGAAATTGTGTTTTGAGGAAAGGAAATGACAGTAACTGTCTCACCTATCTCGGTGGACACCCGAACTGTGCCGTAAGAGAAGGAATAAAGGAGGTAGGGAAAGAAGAAAGGAATAAGAAAGAGCTGCCGTAGTGGAGGACTCCGGAATAAATAAATTCGACAACCTGGGGATATTTAACGTGCACAGACATCGAAGGCGCCCGTGTGCTGTGCATGTGACTGCACGTTAAACATTTCAGGTGGTCGAAATTCTTGAAGCGAAAGCTTAAATACGCTAACTCGTAACGATTTCGCGGCGCTGGCGGTTCTGGCCTTCAAGTGAGCCAGACGTCCAACCTCTTACGGCGCGGTTCGGGTGTTCGCCGATAAATTTGAGAAAGTTACTTCGTCATTTCCTTTCATCAAAACCAACATTTAAAAATTGTCTGTAGTAGTAGTAAGTGGTTTTCATTAAAAATAATAACAAAAAAGAAGGAAAAGATGTTTGCTAGCCCCGGCATCTGCCATCGATACTGGAGCAACTGAGCTGAGGCAGTGGAAATAAACGATAGCAGACAGAACGGAGAAACGAAATGAAAGAGGTGAGGAGACAGGAAGAGAGGACAGGGGGAGAGGTAATATACACAAACTATTTACACAATAAGAAGTGTGTCCAGGTCGTGCGCGTGATTAGTTCATGATAGAGCAAAAACTACTCTGCAATTTTATTCGTTCCTGTACGTATGTTCTATTGTGTAAATACTTTCTGTGTATATTACCCCCATCCTCTCTTCCTGCCCCCTTACTTCTTTCATTTCATTTCTCCATTCTGTCTATTATCCTTTATTCCTGCTGCCCAGCTCAGGTGCTTCAGTATGGACGGCAGATGCCGGGTCTAGCAAAACTCTTTTGGAGCGGGAGCTACACTAGGTTACCAGTCGAGCATTTACCATGGTACATGTGGGAGGACAGTTGTGCGCATGAGCCGCTACCATGGCAGCCGGGGGGGGGGGGGGGGAGAGGAAGAGTTCCTCAAAATTCAACTTTCAATCTTCAGTACCCGCCGCGGTGGCTCAGTGGTTAGGGCGCTCGACTACTGATCCGGAGTTCCCGGGTTCGAACCCGACCGCGGCGGCTGCGTTTTTATGGAGGAAAAACGCTAAGGCGCCCGTGTGCTGTGCGATGTCAGTGCACGTTAAAGATCCCCAGGTGGTCGAAATTATTCCGGAGCCCTCCACTACGGTACCTAATTCTTCCTTTCATCTTTCACTCCCTCTCTTATCCCTTCCCGTACGGCGCGGTTCAGGTGTCCAACGATATATGAGACAGATACTGCGCCATTTCCTTTCCCCAAAAAAACTAATTATTATTATTATTATTATTAATCTTCAGTTTTCTCTTTCGTCTTTCTCTCCCTCCTTTATTCCTTTTTTACGGCGCGGTTTGGGTGTCCACCGAGATATGTGAGACGGTTACTGTGCTTTGCGCGCTCGCGGCGCCATGTGGCATGATGTCACACCGCGCGGCCTGCCGTCGCCGCCGTTTGGTATGACGTCACACCGCGTTCATCACCCGAACCGCGCGTCGTCGCATGTGCAGCATTGCGTATAAAAGGCGAAGATCTAATCGGCGGCTGTATCGCAACGCCTGATATGGGTGCAAAAAAGAAAGTCCAGCCGTCGCTAAACGGCAGTATAGACAAGGGAACATAACTCTTCCTATCCTGAGGTTGTCGCTTGACAGTTGGCTACTCAACAAAAAGAGAATGAGTGTCAGAAGGCGGAGAGAGCAGCGGAGACGCCCAAACAGAGAGAGGAACGCCTTGCCAAACGGAGACGCCTGACTGCCGAACGTAATAGACGCCGCATACCCGCCGAGATGAAGCCTATGGAAGGCGTCAGTCAACTGGAACCAACAGAAGCAGATGTGAAGGCCCGTCGTGTGACTGATCACACCATTCAAGTTTCCGAAAGTGCATCCGCGACCCGGAGAATTTAAGCAGACATGTCTCTCATTGCTAAACATACAGTACCAACAGCAAGCTCGGCCATGGAAACGTGCCTCCCGCTACGAACATCCTGGCCTAGCGGAGCTAAGCCACAGTCAATTTTTTTTCAATATCCTGCCCTTACAGCCCGGTTCGGGAGTCCACCGAGATATGTAAGACAGGCGTCCTTTCCTTAAATTGTCCAACGGGCCACGCGTCGCGCTGAACGGGCGTTGGGCTCCTTGGCAGCGGTGCAACACGCTGTCGCGTCTAACTCTTAGGGTTGAGCGTGTGCCCCACTCGAAGAGGACGAATGTAGCGTGAGGCATATACAGGGTGTGATCATGTGACTGGCTACGGCCACACTGCCACTCAATCCGCAAGTGGGCCAGTAGTTGCTGCGCTGTGTAAAAGTGCCTAGTGGCATCCTTCTTTCTGGAGTTCAGTGACAGCAGCTGGCACGTTGCTGGTGTCCTCGTGCACTGAGAGTGTCCCAATGCATTTGCCAAGTGTGCGCCCTTGATGTGACATGAGCTATGCCCTCTGTATGGGACAGCAGTGTGGAAATTTCAATCTATGGTATGCTGTACTCGAACCGTTGCCTCATACACGCATTGCAGGCTGAAAACAAGCAGTTCAGCTATAATGTCAACGAACTTCCACCTGGAAAGTACTGTGCAGTGGTGAGCTGGTTTCTTTGTTTTTCATTTTGGTGGCTTCATTTCCTACTGGTCTGGAATTCTTTTCTAGGATGTGCGCGAACTGGTAGCTGGCTGATAGCGTTTTGGGCTAGCCTGAGTACTGACATTGCATTACCAACTGCGGGCCCTGCTGTGCTTTTCACACCAAGTCACATACATGCTCCTTTGAAGAATATTACTATGTCTGAAGATTTGTTAACATGCGGTTTAATGTTATACCAAAACTGTACCTTCCTAGAGCTGACCTGTGTAGCATGTTTTAAATATGTAAAATGTGCCGAGGCTGCCTGCAATTTTTGAGGAATTAGCTTGACAAAGCTGAAGCCACTTTTTGCTCAGAAATTCAGAATCTGCCTATGCTGGGCTCGGTCTTGGTTGCACTTTTAAATATCGAAGTATTAGGGAAATATGAAATTGTTAGGGACATTTAATGGGTAGCTTGTGGCTCTAAAAATCTACATGCATTACTTGTTAATGGGAAAAGCACAGCCAGACCACATTGAGTTTCATGTGCAGGGCTTTATATGTAGTGTAGTGTAAGCATACTGCAGGTGTAGGGCACAGAACATAGTATAATACTTTGTGCCTCTAATGCATGACTTAGTATGTTCAGAACACTCTGTGCTTTCATACCAAGCAGTAGTAATAGTAGTCGTAGTAGTGATATATTAATGATAATCTTAGCTTGTTTGTTGTGTCCGCCTCTTGTGCATGTTGTGCCTATTAGCACATTGCTGTGTGGCATCACAGAGGTCACTAGTGTAGAAGTCGTACTACTGCACGCATTGGCACCTTTGGCCAGGAAGTGTAAAGGCAGAAGCAGAAGAAACACTCTCATTTAAGGCTCTGTTGGCTCGTTATAAAAGTACATAAGGCACTTTCATGTGTTAAATAATGGCTTTGTGAAGGTCATATAAATTTATCTTAAAGGCTTCTTCCACACACCGCATTTGGCACATTTTACCATATATGGTCACATATAAGACGGCTTTTTTTGCATAAAGGACCATCCAAAATGGGGGGGGGGGCTGGCCTATATGCAGAGCTGACCTATATGGTGTCTGATGTAGTTTCGGCCAAGCCATGGAAAGTATGCGCCCCGCGTTGGTGCCTGTTGCCAGCAGGAAATGAGAAGCTTCGTGCTTAAAAAAGAAAAGAGGAAAAAACGTTTATATATTTATGCAAAATGGTTCCGTAGAAAAAAAATAGGACTACGTGCCGTTTACCCTGCTCGCTTTCCCAGTTAGGTGTTAGTGCGAGAGGAAACTCCTGGTAGCCTTCGAAGTGCGCGTCCCACCGGAATCTGAAACTATAGCCACGGCTGTCAAGAGTTTTGTATGCTGCTTGCCTAGGCTTGTCATCCAGGCCATACGCAAGCATGGAAGGCAGGAAGCTGGATTTTTTTAATTTCCTTTGATAAGTGCTCGCCCTGCAATTTCATCATTACAAGTTTAGATGTTGCTTTGAGCTGCACACACGCTGTGATGCCATACTGGGAGAAACAGTATAAGCAAAGATTGTGCCATAGACATACATACATCATCCGCCTTTGGCTAGCGGCTGTGCAGTGGGAGTGACGAGTTATGTTGGGAGCAAACTTTTCTTTCACGATTGACGGGTGTGTGTTTCAGGTAACTTCTATTACAGTTGGCTTATATGTGGCAGTATGTGGCAACTTTAACTGCTGATATACCGTAAAATATCCCAGCTTAGATCTACTACTTCCACTTTGCTGCTAAATATAGCCAGGAGTGGATAAACTGAACAGTGCCTCAGCCTTTTTTTGCAGTTAGAAAGATGATGAAAACAAGAATTGTTCAAAAAAGAATGAAGCTACGGAGCACTGAAGCTTCCTTGCTTGTTCCTCACCTGTCCAGGTGGTGTCGCCCTCTGGTAATTACACATCACAGTCGCCAGCTGAAATCAAGGCAGAGTCAGGTACGTGCGGCAGGTTGAAAGCCTCCTGTGCTTCAAGATGTGCCACTTGTAACGGACTACGTGGGTGATGATATCCTTGGTGTGATTTTGATGACTTGCGTTGTTGCCTTTCCATTTCCTTCCCCCCCCCCTTTTTTTTCTTCTTCTGGCTACCAGACCTGGGTCGGCGAGCACCAGTAGGCATGGTGTCACGATACCTCAGAGATGGTAGGACTTGTGCCAATATGCTGTATGCTGTTCGTTGGCGTAGGTGTTATTTGTAGTTTTGGGAATGCAGTGCTCCGTATTTTAGTACATAGTTCAGTGGGCTGATTTTCAAATGCTGCCTGCAGTGGTAATTTTGTAGTGCTGGTTGTTTATCGTTCCGAATTTTTCACGCCAGAACATGTGCAGTGCAACAATCTATAATGAGCAGGCGATGAAAATCGGCCTCGGAATAATGTAGAAAGTGTTATGCTAGGGGAACAGTGACTCATAGCAGAGGCTGAAAAGAAGCAATGGAGAGTACTTGGTCAAAAAAAAAACTGCGACTTCTGAAGCACAGGAGGAATTGGTAACTATCAGATTCCGATTGGTTCTTGCTGTGTTTTTGGAATTTCGTGTCTTTTCTTCGTGTGCTTCAAATGAGGCCAACTGCTTGCTCTGGTGGTGCTGAAGCAGAAGCAGCTCATGGGAGCAGAGCAAATGGTCTTATGTGTGGCCAGGGTTGGATTCGTGGGTGAAGTGGGAGTGGTTGTGGCGGGAAAGGGCGGGAAGTTTTATTTGCACAATGCTTTTCTTGAAATTTCTGCATTGCAAGAATGCGGTTTGTCGCGGTTTTGTGCAGAAACTTTCGGACTGAGTTTGACAGTGATGATGGCAACATTCTTTGTTGCACTTGTCTCCAAGATGGTCATGCTCAACTTTGGAGGGGAATTTGAGGTGTTTCTTCTGTAAGAAAAAGTGCTCGTAATCTCCTTCATAGATGTAGAAAAAAGTCCCTTTTTAGAAGGCTTTGAATGTGGCTTGGACGGTGTGGTCTAGAACACTGCCCATTCCCATATCTAGGAGAAATAAAGTCTCTCTGCACATTGGGTGATTTTTACCTCTTTCACTTCTGGACATTGACTTTACTTGCCCGCCTCACTCTGATGTCTGGCATGCGGCATTCCGTCAGATGTTCGCGACCATTTCTCATTGCTAACTTTTATCAGAGGTGCAGCAAGCTTGACTGCCAACAATTTTTTTCTTCAAAAATCCACTTTAATGTTTATGAAGAGGGCAGCTTAATATGAGGTTTTCACACCTGCAGCCATTTGCAGTGATCACAAGGAAACAGTCACCAAGAGCAATGAGAGAGAGAAGAGTTCACTGGGTGCAACTTTTGTTTCTGCTGACACATCTGAATGGCTGAGTAAGTTCACACTTGAGACACGCTGTGACAGATGGTGAAGTTTTATTCGACAAAGACGGCTCATTGGCCGTCTTTGGATCACGTGTAATCTTCAGCTGTGCCAACAAGAAGGTGACCTGGCCCCGTGCCAACTGCACACCAGTGGCTGTACATGCATGGGACCTTTTTGCCTTTTATATGACAAAAAAGAAAATGAATGCCTGTTCAGATAGCAGCTGTCTTTCAGTGTAGCTCTTCCTTCGATTTCATAAATATTTAGAGCACGACTAGGTATAAGGAAAATGAATTGAGTAGTGTTGTGAGCCTGTTAAAGGTATTTTCTTTTCTGACCTCGCACAAGTTCTGTGCAAATCGTCATGTCCTTCTTTTGCAGGTGTTTGTGGAAGTGGCCAGAGCAGCCAGCCGCAGTGCCGCTCTTGGAATGCCACGGTCATTGTCGTGGCCTCCTACACCCAGTGAGTGCTGGTGCTGCTCGTCTTATCCAAACTGAATATGATGGCAACGTTCTTTGTTGCACTTGTCTCCAAGATGGTCATGCTCAACTTTGGAGCGGAATCTGAGGTGTTTCTTATGTGAGAAAAAGTGCTCGTAATCTCCTTCACAGATGTAAAAAGAAGCCCTTTTGAAGAAGGCTTTGAATGTGGCTTGCTGACAGTAATAGTTGAAAGTAGTGCTAGTTGCATGAAGATTCTTTCTGGAGCCATGTGCTAAGCAGGGAAAGCACCATAGACACGGAGGTACCGCGGCAGGCTGGTGTTGTCTTGGTATTGTCTTAACTGGTATACGTGTGCACTGTTTTACACTGTTGGCAGTGTCTGTCTGATGTCGCTCGCGTGTTCCAGTAATGAAGTTGACCAACTCAGCTTTCTCAGATACATAGTGAAGGTGCAATACTGGTACATAATTTTTGTTGAGGAGCAGGACATGTAATGGAAGGCACCTCGAGCCATACCAGGAAGTTGTGGAGAGAGCATGGAAGAGGTTCCAAGGCATCAGGACTGTGTTTTTGGCTGATACTTGTATTGCAATGGAGTATGTGAGGTGACAATTTTTTTTTAGCTTGTGTGGCAGTTTGGGATAGCTGTCTACAACTCCAAGGTGTTGGCACAGTGTGCTAACTTCTCTGCAGTGCCTCGACGCAAGGAGGTGAAGCACCACCATCAAGAACAAAAAAAAAATAAAAACGCCGCACTAGCATTCGCGACGTCCGTTTCTGCGGCAACGCGATATGAAGCGGAGAAACGCTGAGGTTTCTTCGCGGTGCATAAGGGCAAGGACGCGAGGCTTCTACGAACTACAGCGATGCGCTTATATACGAACGGGCCGGGTCTGGGAAACGCAGCTTTAAAAAACAAACACTGCGACAATCAGCCGCCGCGATGGCTTTTCCACAGTACTAGAAAGCAAAGGGGCGAAGCATTAGAAAATGACAAAGGAGAGATTTTGGTTATTTTCGTCACTGCCGTCGATGGACCGGACGCGTTACCAATTTCGTTCCGCTCTAAAGACAGCGCAAACGCAGTCTGAATTAGCGAGCACTGGATTAGGCTTGTTCAGCTCCTCTGCCAAGAATAATAATAATTGGTTTTTGACATTTTTTATAAAGTGAAATTGTCAATAAATTTCTTTTTTCCCTCATTCAGCAGTTACATTTCTCAATATCAGGTGGTTTGTATCATACGTTTAACGGGATAATACGTTTTTCCCTCAATGAAAAAAAAAACGTAGCAACGAGGTTTTTACACATTTGCATAAATGTTTGATGTGTATGTGATTGCAACACAGGTTGACATGACAATTAATTTCTGAACACATGATTTAGCCTTGCCTGCTGTTAACATGGAATAAGATAGAGATTACTGGCTGATCTATGATGCCATAGGTATCATAAGAGAGTTCTTGCACAGCCTCTGCCCTCCCCGTTCAGCCACGTTCCTACGTGGCACCCACAGTAATACAGGACATAGTAGGCACGTCTGCCGCTGGGGACGAAGGTGGCACTGGTGAAAACTCTCAAGGCAAGGTTGTATGCAGTATAGGTACCCGGGAAAGTGGAAGATCAGACAGGCATCGCCGTAGCCAAGCTACTAGAGCACCAGACGCAAAATTCGGAGGTCGCGTGTTCAGGTCCCATTGGCGGCACATGGTTGTTTTTCTTTTTTTGCTTTCTAATCAGTTATCTACATGGCGTAACTTGGAAGCAATCAGAATAGAAAAATGATAGAACCAAAACTGTTTACGAAAAAGGAGCAGAAATTCTTCCTCCCATTAACTCTAGCCAAACCATGCACTAGAGAATGTCAGGGGAGGCAGATCACCATATCCGTGCATGCTGATGCATGTTCGAGCTGTGTCAGTGTGTGTGCATCTTGGGACCTTAAATCCATCTTATGTTATTAGATGCACAAGTCATGTTGTCTCTCTTTCTAGGACTGTTTTTCTGACTCAAGCATTGTATATTTTGTCTAGTGGGAGGAAAATGACCCCAGTGAAATGTTTACATCACCCCTGTATATTTTTGAAAGTGTAACTTACCAACAGCTCAACATTATAAGCAGTACTTCACCTTTGTCCTTCATTCTTTACAAACATGATCTGTGCAGGTGGAGACATGTGCAGGGTCGCAGCATGTCTCAGCAGCCTGCAGCTACAGCGCTATTAGATATGCGGCTCACGCATCATAGAGAATTTTTTCCGCGATATAGGAAATTTTTATGGCACGAGCACAAAACTTTCGTTCTCTGAGTTTTCATCCTCTTCCCGTTAGCATTAGCTTGACACTTAGTCACGGACCTTGAGACATACGAGAGGAAGTGATCAGAGAATTTCCTTCTGGATTTAAAACCACAAATGCTCGACATACTCCGGAGGAATGGGAGAACATGATTCCTCATTTTAAATGTTTCATCGAGCAAAGTTTGAGATGAAGAATCTGTGCACACGCGGACTGTGTTGAAGATACGCAGCTTAAGCATCCGCATGTTCTCATTGATTTCGGTACTGCGCTCACTATGAACCAGCGGGCTACAGCGTGCCGCCGCTGTTGCAGGCGTGGAGCTTCACCAGCGGTAGAATCGTCGCGCCTCTAGCGACGGCGGGCGGCGTACCTCCCGGAGAAAAACTTGCATTCCTTCCACAGCGAATGCGAAGGAGAGATTAAAGATTGCGCGTGCCTCTCTCGAGACCGGCTGTGGCCGAGCCATAGGTGTTCTGCCGCGCGCCATCGCCTCTGCCAGGCGCGGTTCGGGTAGGAACGCAGCCGCGTTGTATACTGGGGTGGAGAATGAGACACTATATGTTTTACAGAGGCGGACATCACTGCCATAGAACTGATGGCTGCGATGGGGAGACTTCGGACGTCCTCGGCTGCGGGACCGGACGGAGTAACTAACAAAATGCTCAGAAATCTGTATGACGACTCAGTTCAGGCGCTAACAGACTGCATGAAAAAGTGCTGGAAAGAAGGGAGTTTCCCGCTGGCATGGAAACATGTAGGAGTCACTTTCATACCGGAACCCGGCAAGAAGCTGAACATCGAGAACCTGCGACTTATCACTCTAAACAGAAAGGAGTAAAAAAGGAGTAACCTGTTCTCTAGCGCACACCCTTTCGAAAGGGTGTGTGAAAGGGTGTGCGCTAAAGGACAGGTTACTCCCTTTTTACTCCCATATAGGTGTATACATGTTTAGAGTGTATCTCCCTCACATCGTGCCTGGGTAAGCTCATGGAGCACGTTTCTCACGCGTTTCCAGAACTACGTAGAGATCCATCGCCTCATATGCCGCACACGATGATCGGATTTAGGCCACACCTGTCCAAGCACGACGTAACGCTGCAACTCTCTGGGGAAATCGCAGAACCGGGGAACGGCCACGTACGTGGGCCATCCTAGGGTTGGATTGAAAGAAAGCGTTTGATAACGTCTCGTATGAGGCGATACTCGCCAACCTCTCAAAACTAAACGTACGGCGACACACTTGCGCGTACATAAGAGATTTTTTTTTGTCTAAAAGGACAGCGCAGCTAACTATGGGGGAACTTAAATCGGAAAACATACCACTGGGAAATAAAGGGTACCCCGCAGGGATCAGTTTTATCGCCCTTTTTATTCAACACTGCGCTGATCATGCTGCCTAGAAAACTTGACGTCATAGAGGGTATTAGACATACTCCATATGCTGATGACGTCACGATTTGGATGAATCACGAATCAGACGGGCAGATCGAGACGGCCCTACAAGAGGCGGCGGATGTCGTACACGCCCACGCCCCATGGGCAGGACTGGAATGCTCCCACAAAAGTCGTAACTGCTGGTCATCCGTATAACGGATGCGCCTGCAAAACTGAGCTAAATAGGATGCAACTGAAAATCCAGGGCAACGAAATTCCGGAAGTAGGCATGATACAGGTGCTTGGAATGCTTATACAATCCAACAGATGCAACAAAGTAACGCTGGACAGGTTGACGACCTCAGCCCAGCAAACCATAAGACTCATTAAGCGTGTGGTGACTCGGCAAAAGAGCATGAGAGAGCGCGACACATGTCGGCTCATTCAGGATTTCGTCCTCAGCCGGCTTGTGTACGCCACACCTTACTTGGATCTCAAGAGAGCAGAGAGCGAAAAGCTGACCTGCCTGATGAGGCAGGCGTACAAGGCGGCTCTCGGCCTCCCCAGAAACACGTCCACACGAGACTTGTGTCTCTTGGGGTCCACAACATCCTTGAAGAGCTCATTGAGGCACTATTGGCATCGCAAGAGCTCAGGCAGACAGATACAGGGCTCTACATTTTGCGAAGCTTAGGCATACAGGGCAAAGTCCCCTTAGGCCAGGTGATTATTCCTTCAAAGATGCGCGAACGCATTCGGGTCAAACCTTTCCCCAAAAACATGCAAGTGGACCTTCACGAAAACCGAAGGATGGCTAGGGCAAAGATGTTAAGCAAACAGTATCGAGGGGACGATAGTGCCGTATGTGTTGATGTGGTACATTATAACACTACAGGCAAATACGCTTTCACTGTGAGTGCGGTGAGCGTCTACCGCAGGGTGGCGGCTACGGTGGTCACGGACGAGTGGGAGAGGTAGAATTAAGAGGCTGCAATAGCACTAGGGATCGTTCAGGAAGGCACCAGCACAATTCTCAGTGATTCCAAAACGGCCCTTCGCAACTTCGCGGGGGTCATATCTCCGCCACTGCATACAAAACTATTCGTATGATGCCAAAAGATAGGAAGGAAGTGGATCTGGTGTGGGTCCCGGCCCACACGGGCGTTCCAGGGAATGATGCCGCTCACCAATGTGCTCTAGGCTTTGTCAGCCAAGCCGGTGAGGGGGTCTCGGACCCGGATGTCCCCAGGGGCGAGACGCTAACTACATATCAGGCCATAACCAATTATTACAGAGAGCTTAGAGCGAGCCTGCCTCCTCCACACGTTTCGCTCAGCCGCGAACAGGCTACGACATGGAGGCGGCTGCAAACGTGGTCGCAGCCAAACCCGTGGACATATTCTGATATCTTTCCTGGTTTTACCATGATAAATCCGTATTGTCCGCTGTGCGGCGAGCCTGCCACCTTAGGCCACATAATCTGGGACTGCACGGCGGATCCGCTTCCGGCAGATCTAGTCACATCTCCCACGCTTCAAAAATGGGAAGCTGTTCTCGCCAGCTCGGACCCAGACGTTCAGTCCCGGACCACAGCGAGAGTGCGGGAGGTCCCCGACAGTCTTAAACTGCCGGTCACCTGCAGCAGCTGAAGTTGCCGAAGAATATCACCATCTTCCTGACAATAGAGTTTTCTCTCTCGCTCGCTTGGGTGTCCACAGATATATGTGAGAGTTACAGCATCATTTCCTTTCCTCAAAACAAGTTTTCAAAACCAATTTTCTTGGAAAGCAAAGAAAAGGCGCATAAATGGCCCCATGGGACAGTAGACACCTCAGCCGTGCTTTAACCTGCATGTGTTGGCATTCACAACGTTGTAACAGAAACGCGGCACTAACCGCCGGCGTTCATTGTGGTCACTGCCGTTTGCATTGACAATGTTCGATCAAGATTCCGATGATTTTGAGGAAAAGAAGGCGCATAACTGGCTCCCTGGGACATTGGATACCTAAATCGTGCTTTGAGGGTACGTGGCAGGGCTGAGAGAGAGAAATGTGGGCTACATGCATTAGCGCTGACAACGTTGCGGCAAGCACGCGGCACTGCAGCAATAGGCCGCAGTCTTCATTAATTTGGTGACCAGCCTCCCGTGATCCACCATTATTTATCTGCCACTTGCCAAGGTGGCAGGGTAGACGCACTGCCTATCCAGTGTGCAGAACGCACTCAACGTTGCAAACGGCAAGCCGCGTCTACTTGCGCAATACACCACAGTGTTCGCTCTCTAATCAGGTTTAGCAGTAGTTGAACCGCAGGTAATTTTTTTCTAATGGTGATTGGTGTCGTATCTTAATTCACAGCAGCATCCGGGTAGCCAAGCCTGCTCAGTAAACGTCTGCCAGTCGGAGTTTGTCTGAGCCTTTGTCTTTGAGCGGCAAAGTGTGCCTCAGCATGTTTGCTAGCCGTATATTGCTTACGCCTGATTTGAGTGGCTTGTCCGTCGACGTGCTGGGGGTTAATCCTAGCGCCCAACTGTAGGCTTTCAGACCTTCAGTGGCTCCTCTCCCTGTGTGTTTAAGTTCAGGTAGGGCGAGCTGTATGTCACTCTGCTTACAATTAGGCCCTGTACTACTTTTCTTGTGTTTGCTTCTTTCATTCCTCTTCGTGAGTTAGATATTCCACTGATAATTTTTGTCACTTGTGCCATCCTGTTGGTAAGTTGGGTGACAGTGTGATCTCCTTTCTTGTTGTGCTGAATCCACAATCCGAGTATTCCTACCTCTGGCACTCAGTTACCTTTAATGCATACTTCCATGCTTCCGTTTTTGCTGTTACACGTCAGGAACTGCCATACATGCAGATCTGATGTTTTTTTTTTCTAGAAGAGAGGCACGGCTAGAGGGGTGCTCACACATTTACCTCCCCAAAAAATTAAGTCTAATCTGTGCAACACCCAGTAGATTACAGATTACTCCACCGCACGAATGCATGAACACTGTATAATGTTTTCATCTCATGCATAGAAGAAACTACACGGAAGGTTGTCACTAAAGAAACCCCTATGCACGTTTTTCGTACCCAGTCAAAAAACCCATTGAGACCAATTGGGACTGCCAACTAGATACAAATGGAACCAAATGGGCATAGGAATCCATGCAATTGGTTGGTCCAATTGGTTTTGCAGCTTCCAATTCTATTCCAACAGGTTTTTAAACATTCTCCCAGTTGGATTATTCAACTGAGTGAGATGATACCATTTTGAATCTAAGAAACTAATTAGAATTTGCAAAACTAGTTGGATAAATCGAACAGATTTCTAAAATTCCATTTGGTCATATTTGAATCCCGAGATTTCAACTGGTGTCCCACTAAAAAGAAACTGGGCCTCAATTACACTTTCTAACTATAAAATTCACTATGCATTTGCAAGCAACTGCAGCCAGCTAGAATGCCTGGAGCATTGTGCGTGTTACCAATTGGAAGGTCCAGGTGGGTGTTCCAGTTAGTTACAGATACCAATGGGAAATTTTTCAATTGGAATCCAATGATTACCTTGGATGGGAACTGCATATTGCTCTCCATGAGCTCACAGCAGTCAACTAATCAAGTTTATGTAAAAATGATATTGGCAGCTCTATCTGTTGAATTGTTTTCATCATTTCAAACATCCCCGTGGGTGTAATTAAATCGAACAACTTCGCTAAACGGACAAGCGCCACTGGCTCCAGCTGGAGGGTCCCATGTACATCGCACCAATGTACTATTGCGGTGTCGTGCCCAAACGCTCTGTTTTACCAAATCCGAAAATCTCTCGATATGCTTTCTGGTGCCTAGAGTGCTTGGGCACATTTGGTGTTGCTAGTGTCGGGAAATGTTGAGACAAACCCTGGCCCTCAGGATGTGGCTGCGGCCACTATTGACGATGTGTTGATGACCCTTAAGAAGCTAGAGGAAGGTCAAGGCAGATTCCTCAAGGACATGCAATCCGTGAAAGGGCAGCCATGGCTAGCACGCTCGACAGTCTACTAAATCAAGTACATACTCTTGAATAAAATATGATTAAAGTGAACCGTGATGAACTACACCTGATTAAATTGTCCTGCGATGTTCTCTCTCTAAAACTGTCATTGATGAAACTACCTATCAATCCCGAAGAAATAACCTACTAATTTTAGGTGTAGAGGATAGTGCAAGTGAGACCTGGCAGCAATCTGAGGACCGCGTTTTGTCATTTGGTGGGAAGCTTAAAGGCAAGTCATTTGAGATCCGAGAAGATTTGAATCTTTCTGCGTGCCATGCACAGCCTAAGCTTGTTGCTCATGCGCGCTCACTAGGTGTGCCCTTTAAGTTGAGTTTCAACAAGTTATACGCCAACAGTCAGCGCTCCACCTATGACGCCGCCTCTGAAAAGGTTGTCGAATCTGCAAGATAGCTAGTCGTTGAGGATCGGCCCCACCACGTGTCTTCATATGTTCCCCATCCTCGTCAAACGAATCTGGTGGCCAATGAGCTAGTTTTCCTCGTGAACAGTCATAGCCTAATAAATAAAATTGACGATTTTGCCACTTTGTTATCTTCAGTAAAGCCTAACATCGTACTCAGAACCAAATCCTGGTTGCATGATTCTATTGATGAAGCTGAGCTTTTCCCTTCTGGTTATGAAGTGCACTGCAGTGACTAGGGACACTCATGGGGGTGGCGTTTTTGTACTTGCAAGGATATGCTTCCGTTTGAAGCCGATAGCAGTGTCTCCAGCATGCAGTGAATTGGTGTGGTGCAATTTTTCGAAGCGCAGTGGTGGTATCTTAACAGTAGGATCCTTTTATCACCCACCTGGTCAAAACTGTGTCGAGTGCTGCAATTACCTGTCATGATTGTTTTCCACACTGAGTAATGATGTTATCTTCAGTGATGATTTTAACATTCCCGACGTCGAATGGAAAGATAAAAAAACCCATACTCACCGTTTGCACCATTAGGGTTTGCAGAGCTCATCACAGTTAATTATCTAACACAGCACGTAAATGAGCCTACAAGACAGCAACACTCGAGGTCTTCCATTTTGGATTTACTTTCCTCAAACACAACCTCGCCAGCAGATAAAGTATTAATAATCCCTGGTCTAAGTGATCATAACTGTGTTGTTGCACGTTTTGCGGTGTCAGTTGCAAGGACCGTGCATAAGCAATCGAGGAAAGTTTATTTTTACAACAAAGGTGATTATGCATCTTTATCACGTCATCTTGTTTCCTCCTTGCCTGGTTTTTTAAACAGTAGTCATACAATAGACTGTGAGAACACTTGGGAACTCTTTAAAAACAAATTCAAAGCTCTTGTTGACATACATTATCGTCAAAAGTGGTGTCTTGCAAATAGCGAAATGATAAGCCATCGTTCGATCACAATATCTGTGCACTGGTCAAAGAGCGCCACCGCCTTCTCACCTCTTACTGAAAAAGCCGTCGTTGCCGCCGTGGTGGCTGAGTGGTTATGGCGCTCGGCTGCTGGCCCGAAAGACGCGGGTTCGAGCCCGGCCGCGGCGGTCGAATTTCGATAGAGGCGAAATTCTAGAGGCCCGTGTACTGTGCGATGTCGGTGCACGTTAAAGAACCCCAGGTGGTCGAAATTTCCGGAGCCCTTCACTACGGCGTCTCTCATAGCCTGAGTCGCTTTGGGACGTTAAACCCCCTTAAACCAAACCATTAAAAAGCCGTTGCTCACGTGCATTTCAAGCAATGAAGGTCCTTTCGCATGATATCAAAGTTAAATTAAAGATTCAAAAAAATAAATTCTTCGCTCCTTTGGGTGAAAAAATTCAGCGTAACCCCAAGGAGCTATGGAAGTTTTTAAAATGTCATGGAAGGGAACAGGTTGGCATTCCATACCTATCAGTTGACGGAGCTGATGTCACTGTTTTAATCCCTATTTTCGGTCTGTTTTTAGTGCTCCCTTTCGCACAGGTCTTCCTGAAACTACTCAAGTTATTTCTGTACCTATGTCACATATTACAGTTACGTATAATGGAATTTTGAAGCAACTGCAATCGCTCAATGTTCCCACCGCTATTGGTCCTGATCGAGTTCCATCTTATGTTTTGAAAGTATGCGCTGAGGTAGTAGCACATTATTTGGTTGCGCTGTATAACAAGTCGTTAGACTCTGGTTGTCTTCCCACAGAATGGAAAGTAGCTAACATAGTCCCAATCCATAAAAGTGGCTCCAGAACTGAGGTTTCAAACTACCGACCAATTTTCCTCACAAGCAAGATTCTAGGACATATTATTTACACTGCCGTTATAAAACACTTGGAAAATAGCAACTTCTTTGCGAATGTACATCATGGTTTCGGGTCTGGGCTTTCATGTTCTACACAGTAGTTGGAATTCAGTTATATTATTTCGTGTTATGACTATAGAAATCAAATTGAGTGCATATATTTGGATTTTAAAAACACAATTTGACTGCGTACCGCATGCCCTTTTATTGCATAAACTTGCTTCCCTCGGGATCCACCACAATTTAATTACATGGATTCGCGACTACCGTTCCGATAGATCACAATATGTTGTAATTAATGGTATATAACATCCCATTCTGCTGATTTTACTTCTGGTGTACCTCAGGGGTCAGTTTTGGGGCCTTTGTTGTTTTCAATTTATATTAATGATATTGTCGAGAACATTTTCTGCACAATTCGCTTGTACGCAGACAACTGTGCCGTGTACAGCCCAGTTGTCACTGAACATGACGTTCGCAGCATGCAGCAAAATCTAGACAGCATCCATCAAAGGTGCATCAAGTGGAAAATGACACTGAAATCAAATAAATGTAAATATGTTACTTTTACACGAAAACATAACCCAATAAACTCTGTGTACTGTTTAAATTCTACTCCTTTAAAAAAAAGTTTCTGAATTTAAGTACCTCAATGTATATTTCAGAGAGGACCTTACATGGAGAACCGACATTGAATATGTGATAAATAAAGCATCCAGAATGTTGAATTTCTTCCGGCGTAATTACCGTAAAGCCCCAACAAATATAAAAGAATTGTACCTCACACACATTAGACCTATTCTTGAGTATGCTAGCGTGGTGAGGGATCCATGTATGATTACATTATTGGATGGTTTAGAACGCGTACAGAACCTTGCAGCACATTTTGTCGCCAGTGATTACAAATTTTGACACAGCTTTTCAGCAATAAAGGAATCTTTTGGCTGGGCACTTCGCAGTAATAGGCACATGCACAGTAAACCAGAAATCTTCTATCGCATCTATTTCAGCGAAACTGGGATCGATAAAACTCTCTATGTTCAGCTGCTGCATTTTGTATCTGCACGTTGTGATCATGTTTTTAAGGTGCGTCAAATGAAATTTCAAACTAACGTTTATCAGAACTCTTTCCACTGTCATATCTGTTTGGAACAAACTCCCCAGAAATGTCGTTGACTGCACAGCTGTAGAAGCAAATATTCATGCTTTTATTCACAGATTCACTTAATCTTAACTTTGTATCATTAATGTACGTGTGTGTGTGCCTAATTTTGCTGTATTTTATGGCTGTTTCGTGTGTTGTTTGAATGTCTCATCACCTGACTATAGCACTTATAATGCTTGATTTCACTGTATTGCCCCCCCCTGCAATAATGCCTTCAGTGGCAGTAGGTATCTGTGAATAAATAACTTAAATAAATAAATGGAGTATCAAAAGAGTGTTCTATGCATGTATATTGAGCTTATGTTCCTTCTCTGTGAAGCAGACTTATTCATTTGGCTTTACTGCTCTAAATGTGTGAAATTCACATAATGAACCCCTGCAGTCTCAAGAAAAAGTTCAATCGGTTCCAGATGGCAATTATTTTTGAACAGCAATTAACCAAATAGTACTCCTGCATACACTAACCCTTCCTATTGCAAGAAACTTGTGCCGGTATGTGCCGGTGGCTGTTAGTTGCTTCACAGAGGCATGCATCTGATGTTCGGTGGACATATGTCTAACATGTGGCATTTTGTGGGACCTGCGAGATATATCAGTTGGCTGCAGCCATCATGGCTTGCTTCATATAAGTATAGAATACATGAATTGCCAATGTCCTCAATAGATCCACTCAAGCATATCCACCCTGAACCTCAATCGGAGATCTAAATAATTATATTTGTATGTTGGTCACACGTCCATGGGAGGCCCGTTGGACATCAACAGATCTGCCACGAATATCCGTATATCCGAAGATGAATATACATCGAACATCTGATGTTTGTCCGGTGGTTGATTGGTATATATTATCGGACGGTTCACTCCGACGGGCCGGTGCTTGTAGAGGTGACTCCGTCCGGGCGTCAAAAAGGAACTCATGACCTGCTCATTGCCACTCTGGCTTCTTGTGCACGCACGACTCGATGGGGCCATACGTTCAGTAGGCCCAGTTTGTGCCCTACTGTATTTATGTCGCTATGTTGTCTCCTGCGACCAGTGTGAATGCAGGAAAAAGCCATTTATGTCGGCTGCTTCATTCCACGACATTCGCCCGAACCTTTTTATCGCGTTGTTGTCGACCTGCTGGGAGTTTTCTCGATGTCCCGCTTAGACAATAAGTGGATTGTCGTTATTGTCACTGATTATTCCATCAGGTACAGGAGCGGGCATAAGCAAACGAAGAATGATATTTCAATTTGTCTCCCCTTTCGGAAACAAAGAAACATTATGCGTCCATAAGAGGAGAGAGAGAAAATAAACATTTTTTATGTAATAGAAAACTTCAGCGGATTGTGGGTGGGGTCCTAAGTCGAGGATAGCTACCGCCAATGCTTTCGCATTGGCGAACTGCGTGCTGCTGTCCAGCTAATAGGGTAGAACTTTGGGCCAGTTGGTGTAGCTACATATTCAGGAAAACTTTGCGCAGAATAACACAGGACGGGAGGGAGAAACATGCACACACACACGAGCACGAACTTGCAACTGTATTTTCAGAAACAATACACTGCCTTAGGAAGCAGAAAAGGCGCAAGTGTACAAATTCCAGCGTACAAATCTCCCCCACCCCCTTTCTGCTTCTTAAGGCGGTGTATTGTTTCTGAAAATACAGCTGCAAGTTCGCGCTCGTCTGTGTGTGCATGTTTCTCCCTCTCGTCCTGTGTTATTCTGTGCAATGTTTTCCTGAATCTGTCCAGCATCACCTCCCACTGCTCCAGCACTGCATTAGACGGCTTTAAGTTGCTGTGTTTAACTGTGCATGGCAATGTAATGTGTGAAAATGCAGAAATACCACCACACCAGGGATATGTATCTGCATATAATGTTGAGTGTATGCGGCGTAGGTGCCGGGGATGGGGAAAGAGTGTTTGGATGAGTCTTAGGTGAGAGGAGTTTACCAGGCAAAGTTGCTTATGTGGTGGTGGGCAGAGATGCCTGTTTAGGAGGAGGGTGGGTCATAAGAAAGCGCGAAGTGGGAGAAGTGATGGGGGCATAAGGGAGTGCACTATAGTGTCCACTACCTGCAGGTACATTCTATAGCTGGCAATTTCAATTAGACTGCACGCGAAAGCTATTAGAAACCAATAGCGTGCTCAGTTTACATTTGCCCGCACCTGCACGATATTACGCGTCCATTATTTTTACCTACGAGTTGCTCTGTAGATGCTGTAGATTTTCTTCCACAAGACGGTATACGTTATTATGGTGTTTCTCAATTATGACCGAATGAGGCCGCTACATGCTGTCTCGGGTGGACGCCTCATTGCAAATACAACGCGGTATATCACGATGCAAAACAGTACTGCTGCAAATACGATGTGCACAGAGCGTTCCACAAAGAAAACCGTGCACGGCCGCATTTAACAACACGCAATAGCATTGCGGATCACTTCCGATATAGGGCGGGTACCTTTTAAGGTGAATTTGACACTGCGTGAGCTAGCATGAAGTATACCACGAACACGTCGCGCTGAACGCGATGATGCTCACACAGTCTGATAGCGCTGCCCCATCTCCCAGACCGGTGGCATTGCCGCAGTCAGGCAGGCAAGAAAAACGCGGTGCAAAGCAAAGGCGCTTGCACCAGTTACCTTGATGGAGCTTTCCAGTGCTCCTGATGTTCATCCTTTCACCACTGTTCATTAGTGCGTCACTCCATTATCGCTCCTACTCTCTTCCAGTGTGCCCAGTCTCCAGGGTCCCCAATAGATGGCACTCGAGTCCCGCATGAGCCTCTGATCAGCGGTCAGGGTCTACAGTTACCCTTGTCAGGCGGGAAGCCAAGGGAGGCCATACTGATCCAGTCTCCAGAGGTAGAGGAAACCAAAATTTCAGCATCCCTTGCGCACTGAAGCAGAGGAACTGCTCATGCCTAACCACACAGATGACGTTCACAGGTGTCTTCGTCTCAAGCCCACGTCTTCTATACAGCCCAGAAGCACGGGCCTAGATATAATGTTGATGGTGGCGTGGGTGTGCAAAGAGGCTCCTCAGAACAAGACTCATAAAAGCATTTGAAACCATAAAACTCCCTGTGCTTTATGCCTTGGTTAATTGAATGCAGCGTCTCAACAGTCAGTGAATGCATCACAACTTCCGTAGCTTCAATGCAAGCCTCGTTGACAGGAATTTACTCGACGGTGACTGACAACTGCCCCTGGATAGGCTGTGGTTCCAGGTCCAAGCACTGGATAAGGACAAATGTTTCCTCAACTGCTAGGTTTTTGTAAATGCCACCTTAATTCAAGTGCCCTCTATGTTTATGAAGACCCATAACAGTGATTAAATACAACCAATCACTACATATTACTACAGGCTCCAAATATTCTCCAGCGGAAAATTTGAACTGCTGCATTCTGCAAACTGAGAACGAACAAGAAGTCTGTAATATGCTGTGGCGAGCCTCCTACACATAACTGAATGTGGCCTTTTGTGCAGAAGCACCCGCATGCTTCACCTGAGTGACCAGAGTCGTCGAGGAGTTGTATTTTTCTCCTATCTCACAAGGGTGAGCTCGCTGTGGGTATCTCAAAGATTAATGAAACAAAAATTGAGGGGACACTTATGCTTCGCCTTAAGGGTATGACGCGGCCGCATTAATGGGTCCCTTCAGTGGCCTGCGGTCCCCTTTGCATATCACTTCGCGGACACTGCTCTTTCTTTCACCATCACATAAATCTTAACCTACCCTTTTGAGTACAATGCCTATCATGCCCATATATGTCACATTAGTCATCTCTACATTCACAGATCACGGGAACTGTCAGGTGGCTATTTCTAACACAGACACTGGAGGAGCCTGCTGTTCCCGAGCAACCTCTCATGACCAATCATTAATTTACGTGGCACTTGTCACGGTGGCCCAGTTGTGATGGTGTCACAAGGTCACGTGACCTAGGTGTCAGTTGGGGTGACTGGGTGATGGCTTTTCTGGCGGTTTTTCACTCACACCGCCACCACCAATTTTCTGCTGAACGGGACCTTTAACAGTATTGCATTACAGTTTATGCTATGTTTGTAATTTGGGTAAACATAATGCAAGGGGCTGATGAATCAAGAAAAAAAGTCACGTTGCAAGTACAAATATGGTAATATTGCTTTCAACAGGTGCCGGTATTATGACTCAACCGATAGAAGCTTGCCGACGCGTTGCTCACAGAACCGCAGCACTTCATGTGCTAGCTTGCTGTGCGGATGGGGTAGCAAGCATGTCAAGCTATTAGCAGAGCTTTGTTCATTACCACATTCCACAATTAAACAGAATTCTGGCAATTAAATTAACCACATTCCCAACATTCCACGTTTCCCATTGATGCCTACAAACACAACATCATCAAAAAACAAATGCAGCTGCTAATAGATAATTTCATGAAAAATGTTAAAATCTGAAAAATGTCAAAATCGGTTATTTTCCTCAGAATCGTGGGAAACAAGAGGCCTTAATTAAGAGTTGTGGAGGGCAATTTCACTCGCTGCTGCTCGCACCAAGGCAAAAGGATAAATAATTTTACAATTACAGAAGAGTGTCTCCTAATCCAGCAGCAATAAAGGAGTGATAAAGAAATCTGTCCACATTGCCACTGTGTCACTTCATAACCTGCATAAAACAAAAGCATCCATCTAAAAAGCATCCATCTAGGAAAACTAGATTAAATTTCATAATGGACAGTTCTTCTCAGAATCTAAATAAGGAACAGCCACGTGAGCATTCAGTAAAGTGACTATATTTCGCTCAAACAAAATAAATGCTACATTACATTTTTTGTTTCATGAACCATGCAAAAAAAGTACCAGCAACTAATACCGTCAAACCATGGTATAACGAACATGAATAGTATGAATTATTGGGCATGTCCAACTGGTCCTAATTATTTTTAGCAAACGCACGCAATTCTTATTTTATATACTGAGCACTGTTTGCCTAAAATGGATATGTTGAAGTGCTCAGTGCCAAGCTGCAGTGTGCTTGCTCGGATGGCAGACAGCAAGCATGTTTTGCCTCACTACACAAGTGACTGGTAGTGGTGTGATGTGACAAGTGTTAGTGCCATCGTTCACATTTTATCTTGCATTTACCAATAGCACAATGCAAGAAGTAGCGGCATGAAGAGTTGGTAGCCAAGCACCCATTTCTGCCTCTCACACCAGTCAATAGTGCTTTCAAACCAGCAGCATGGATGGTCAACTGTAAGTTATCCTGTGCTCATTCTGAGTGCCATAGATGCAACGAAGACGGCGATACCTTTCGTTCTAGCATCCCACATTTCATGCGGCACCACTGTAGTGCGGAAAAACCATGCTTGCTGGCATTTGACTTTCCACCGTCGCATGCTGGCAGTCCTATGCGGAAAGGCCCACCTAACTGGCATTCGGCGCCGCACTCAAAAGGTCATGGCGAGTGAACCATCAGAAGGGCCACTTGCAAGGGCCCAATGTTTCGTTCAATACACTGATAGTTCTGCTGAATGGGACTTCAATGCTATCATAAGAGGTACATTCTTGTTACCATTAGACTTCATATTATGAACTTTGACTGTATCAAAATATTTTTATATATTTTTCTGGTTCGCTATAAGAAGGTTTGACTGTACTTCATCAAAGACATAGTCATACAGAAATCAGACAGGCAAGTATGTGTCAGCACTGGGTTGCACATAAATAAGTAGGGGGAACTTTACGTATACTTTGTATCCAAGATCCACCATGAATAGAGGCGAAAAAAATTGTGGCATATACTCAAACAGTAATAAAAATGTTTGTATATTGTGTATTTGCGTAGCAAAATCACATTCTTCTATGTGGGCGACAATATATACACATACCAGCATACGCTATCTGAACATCAGTCACAAGAGTTCATTGGGCTTTTCTCAACAGTGACACCAAATCTTCATTAGCAAACGAACAATGAATAAGAGCTAGGTGGCACTTCCAACAGTAAAAGTTGCTTTGAAAAGCAAGCACCCTAACCATGATATAAGACACAATATAAGGAAACACTAATAGATTTTAAACACTAGAAGACATACATGGTTATGAAGCAAATGGAATGACTCTGGTGCCACAGTGGCTTGCTGCAAGGAACCTGCATTGCTGGTAGGTCAAGTGCTGTGCAAACCACTCGAGATCAAACCTATTAGTTCAAACACAGTGCGCAAAAGATAACTTCTTTTGCCAGTGATTCACCACAACTGTATCAGATTTATAGTTCAAAGGAATAAGACACTAATAAACATTGCTTTTGGCACTGTCAGAAAACAACTGCACCGGCCTTGCACCTCGAACGAAGTGCTGCTAAACAATGCTTTTGACCACATCAAAAGACTTGCAAACACGGGGCATTGTTGCACGCAGATACAGTTCAGACTAGGTCAGGAAAGCATCTGGTCCTTCGAAAGAGGCTCTCAAACCTCGCAGCGCTCTCCTCGTAAACACAGGCCCAAGTGCTGATGGCACAAGTCATAAAAAAAGAGGTCCTGTCAGCTCTCTTGAACCACACCACGGTGAGAAGCACCGTAGTTTTTCCAAGCATGGTGTGGTGAACCCATATGCTGGCACACTGAGAGATCTTCGCTCCAAAAATGAAGAGAGAGGGGGATCACTGCCAGTCCTTGTCACTTCGTGCATCAGGGCAGGCCCCTAGTCCAGCAAAAGAATGTAGGCTCGTAAAAGAAGGCCAAACCATCCATCTTCTGTTGTCACGACTCCCTAAGAATGGCTTGGAGCTTTCCACACACGCTATCTGCTGAGAAGCCTCGCTCGTCATAGGCATTGCAGGCGTTGGCGAGGGCGTCTTCAAAACGACTGCAGGCGTCCGAGCTGAGCGCCGCGTCGGCCCGACTCTCGGGCAGTGACATGCCGTGCAACAGCTTTGCTAGGAGTTGCTGCAGGTGCTGCGGCAGCAGGTACCGCTTCTCGGGCACCAGGTCCAGGCGGCTGGGCAGCGTGGTGTAAGGCAGGCGAGCCACCACAATGTGGCAGTAGTCGCCCAACGCCTGCGCCTGGTTGGACAGCAGCGCCGCATATGTAGTGTGGTACAGCTCGTCTATGTTGCTTTCACTCACGGCGCCCAGGTCCTGCGAGGAATGAGTCGTCGCTAAGTGTGAACCGCAGCTTTCACAGGTCTTGATAAACACAATTAAGACAGGTGTTGGTCTGATAGCAGAGCAGTTCCCACAAGCCTTCGCAAAATGTCCGTTGTGTCTTTCCTGTATAGCTGAAATGCATACAGCGTGCTAAAATCAATCTACGATATGTTTCCTACCTAAAGGCAATCATGAAATAGTTCTATAACATCAGCACATAAAATATGGCAATAAGAAAGGTAATCGCTAGCCTAGAAGCAAGAATATGGTGCACAATCACGAGTGGCGCACTTCCCGTAGTAACGTACCACCTGCCGGAGCACAGGCACAGCACCACACCCCAGTTGTCACAAAGCCTAGCCTTTCTTACATCAATGCTGCAGCACAGGATGCTTTGGCTACTCGCAGTCTATCAGAAGAGGTACATTCTTGTTACCATCATCATCATCATCATCATCAACCTTACTACACCCACTGCAGGGCAAAGGCCTCTCCCATGTCTCTCCAATTAACCCTATCCTTTGCCAGCTGCATCCACCCTTTGCCTGCAAACTTCTTAATCTCATCTGCCCACCTAACCTTCTGCCACCCCCTGCTACGCTTACTTTCTCTTGGAATCCACTCCGTTACCCTTAAGGACCAGCGGTTATCTTGCCTTCGCATTACATGCCCTGCCCAAGCCCATTTCTTTCTCTTGATTTCGACTAGGATGTCATTAACCCGTGTTTGTTCCCTCACCCACTCTGCCCGCTTCCGATCTCTTAACGTTACACCTATCATTTTTCTTTCCATGGCTCGCTGTGTTGTCCTTAACTTAAGCTGAACTCTTTTCGTTAGCCTCCACGTTTCTGCCCCGTAGGTGAGTGGTGAGTACCGGTAAGATTATGCTGTTGTACACTTTCCTCTTGAGGGAAATTGGTAAACTGCCACTCATGATCTGCGAGAGTTTGCCATATGCGCTCCACCCGATTCTTATCCTTCTAGTTATCTCCCTCTCATGATCCGGATCAGCTGACACTACCTGCCCTAAGTAGACGTATTCCGTCACAATTTCCAGGCTCTCGCTGCCAATTGTGAACTGTTGTTCCCTTGCTAGGCTGTTGAACATTAGCTTGGTTTTCTGCATGTTAATTTTTAGACCCATCGATCTGCTCTGCCTGTCTAACTCATTGATCATGATTTGCAGTTCACCTCCTGAGTGACTCAGCAAGGCAATGTCAACAGCAAATCTCAGATTATTTAGGTATTCTCCATTTATTCTTATTCCCAACTGTTCCCAATTCAGGCCTCGAAATACCTCCTGTAAACATGCGGTGAACAGCATTGGCGAGATTGTGTCTCCTTTACTGACGCCCTTCCTTATTGGAATTTTATTGCTGACTTTATGGAGGACTATAGTAGCTGTGCAGTTGCTATATATATCTTCCAATATTTTGACATAAGGCTCTTCTACCCCCTGATTACGCAATGCCTGTAGGACTGCTGAGGTTTCCACTGAGTCGAATGCTTTCTCGTAATCAATGAAAGCTATATATAGAGGTTGGTTATATTCTGCGCATTTCTCTATCACCTGATTGATAGTGTGAATATGATCTATTGTGGAATATCCTTTACGAAAGCCTGTCTGATCATTTGGTTGATTAAAGTCTAACGTTGCCCTGACTCTATTAGCGATTACCTTAGTAAATTCTTTGTAGGCAATGGATAGTAAGCTGATCGGTCTGTAATTTTTCAAGTCCTTCGCGTCTCCCTTTTTATGGATTAAGATAATGTTTGCATTCTTCCAAGCTTCTGGTACAGTCGAGGTCATAAGGCATTGCGTATACAGGGTGGCTAGTTTTTCTAGCACGATGTCCCCTCCATCCTTCAACAGATCTGCTGTTACCTGATCCTCCCCAGCTGCTTTTCCCCTTTTCATTGCTTCTAAGGCTTTCTTTACTTCATCTTTCATTACTGGCGGGAAGACGCATTGCTGTGCACTGCTGTCTTTCTCATTAACGCTCTGATTACATTGGCTACTGTACAGGTCTGTGTAGAACTCTTCGGCTACGTTAACTATCTTATCCATATTGCTAATGACATTGCCCTGCTTGTCTCTTAATGCATACATCTGGTTTTTACCTATGCCTAGTTTCCTCTTCACCATTTTTAGGCTACCTCCATTCTTTATAGCATGCTCGATTCTCTCAATATTAAACTTCCTTATGTCGGCTACCTTGCGCTTATTTATTAACTTTGATAGCTCCGTTAGTTCTATTCTATCGGTAGGGTTAGATGCCCTCATGTTTTGGCGCTTCTTAATCAGATCTTTCGTCACCTGAGAAAGCTTTCCGGTACCCTTTCGAACTGTCCTACCGCCTACTTCTACTGCGCACTCCGTAATTATTGATGTCAGATTATCGTGCATTGAATGAACGTCAAGATCATCTTCCTCAGTTAAAGCCGAATATCTGTTTTGCAGCGCTATCCTAAACTCCTGTGCTTTCCCTCTTACGGCTAACTCGTTAATGGTCTTCTTCTTCACTAGCTTCTTCCGTTCCCTCTTCAAGTCTAAGCTAATTCTAGACCTTACCATTCTGTGGTCGCTACAACGCACCTTTCCGAGGACGGCCACATCCTGAATGATGCCAGGTTTAGCGCATAGTATGAAGTCGATTTCATTTTTAATCTCACCATTGGGGCTCTTCCAGGTCCACTTCCTGTTTTCTCGTTTGCGGAAGAAGGTATTCATGATCCGTAAATTATTTCTATCCGCGAATTCGAGTAATAACTCTCCCTTGGTATTTCTAGAACCTATCCCATAGTCACCTACCACGTGGTCGTCAGCCTGCTTCTTGCCCACCTTCGCAATGAAGTCGCCCATAAGTACAGTGTACTGCGATTTTACTTTATTCATTGCCGATTCTACGTCCTCATAGAAACTTTCAACGGTCTGGTCATCATGGCTGGATGTGGGTGCGTAGGCCTGCACCACTTTCAGCTTGTACCTCCTATTCAGCCTAATTACTACAGCTGCTACCCTCTCGTTAATACTGTAGAACTCCTCTATGTTGCCAGCTATATCCTTATTAATGAGGAATCCCACACCTAGTTCTCGCCTATCCTCTAACCCGCGATAGCACAGTATGTGTCCGTCCTTTAGTACTGTATACGCCTCACCTGTCCTCCTAACTTCGCTAAGCCCTATCACATCCCATTTAATTTCCGCTAGTTCCTCAAACAGCACTGCTAGGCTAGCCTCACTAGCTAAAGTTCTAGCGTTAAACGTTGCCAGGTTCAGATTCCAATGGCGGCCTGTCCGGCTTCTTGTTACCATTAGACAACAAATGCAATAAGACCTCGTTAAAATTTGAGTACCGTTGGTTTCCGAAAGGCCTTTGGCGGTGAAAGAGCCAAGCAAGAGCGGCCGGTAGTCTTCGGTCTGCTAGGCTGGTGTCACCGCACGACTAACGGCCTACCAATCGCTGGCTTTCCAGCATTACAGCAGTGTCACATAGAAAATGGGTGCAAAAGCACCTTCACATGGCTAGCCCTGACAGTTCTTTCCAAGGCCACGCAGTGGCTTGGCCCCGCACTCGAAAGGCCATGGTAGGTGAATCATTAGAAGAGCCACTTGCACGGGCCCGGTGCGTCACTCAAAACAATTGATTGTTCTGCTGAACGGGAGTTCAGTAGTACGACTTTTTATATGGGATTTTCAAGGGGATGTTCTGACTCTTTATACTATAGACAATAATTCGATATGCAGAGGATCGACTGTTTAATGTAATGCAAGTATTGGCCGAAATAACACCCTTTCTGTAAAGTCTAAGATGACACGTTCTCGAACCCTAGCTTCTTCATGCGCCAGACCACAGACCTGTATCATGGGTGATAGCATTACACGTCCTTCGCACTTCCCTTATGACATATTAAGCCAACACTGAGCAACTCTGCCATGCGACAACAACAAACCCCCTGAGCATGCTTTAACATGCAGCGTATCTGCAAGAAATGCAGTAAAAGCTTGTCAATTCGAACTGGAGAGGGAAGCCAACGAGGTTCAAATGAACCAATCCACGAACTAACGAAAGTGAACACAAAATGCAGTACAGCAGGATCTGAAGTAGTGAGGCCAACACCTCCTGTTCAAAGCCCTGAACAGTGGAAGGCTTCCTCTTAGACTTGAAAATGGAGAACAGGCGGGCAGTGTTTGGTGCGTTTCAACATGTACAGTGGAGGGCGGCCACATCATTATTGCGAAGTACAGAGGCTGGAAAACTGCATAGTATGCGACTATCCAACGACCACCGCTTTTCAATCAAAACAGTCGCACACTCTCTGCGACTTGCAAATTCACACTCGTGAGCCGTGAAGGTTAAGCGACCATTTAGGCAAAGAAGCAAAAGTTAATAGGACAGTTTTCCAGCCTTCAAAGCCACAGTCACAAACAAACAACCCAATGAGAGTGCTTTCTGGCAATAACCCATTTTGATAACTGCCTGGAGTCGTCGTCAGGCGTGGCTTCAATCTTCTCTTGAGTTGTTTTGACGCGGTATGATCACTGCAGATGGATGGCATTCTAAATCACTACACCATGGCACACAGAGAAGGTTTAACTTGGGGCAACCGCTGCAACCAACTGCACGGAATGTGATGCAGACGGCACTGAAAACCCTAGATGAAGACATGCAGCACAATCACCAAAAGCTCCAATTCATTCCTTATGCGAAGGTTACGATTTTGTGCAGGACCACAATTTCGGATTCAGAGTGACTGTGACGCTGCGATGTGCCCGATTAGCTGCATCTTGGCACTGTTAGCGTCGCTCATTGCTCAACAATTAAAGCTAACACAGAAAATTACTGATGGCTTCAGCAAGAGTGATTACAAACCACAGTTGAGTAGAAATCTCTTGCTGCCACCATGGTACCGCTAACATAGAGTGAGTCCATTTCCCTCCATTCATTCCCCACACACACCATTTTTACCCTCTCCACATCTCCAAATAAGCAGCACAGCTTTGCACATGCACTGCTCGGCTGGCTGCATACATAGCCACCCCAGCGCGGAGGCACGTGGTTCGAATTATGAATGGCGGAACCAATGTGCTCTTCAACTAATGGGCAACGTTTTACACCCACTTCTGGAAGCATGGAAGGACCAAGTTGCACCATTTGAATTATCCACAAATTAGAATGATTAAAGTTGTAATTAATAAGCTTTCACTATATGCAGCGACAAAGACAGGTTAATGAAGAATGTTTCGCTGCCTCCATGAAACGCCTTTCGCTGAAATGTGCAGCAACTTTTTCAGCAACAAATTGCCTCAGATGCCCACCTTATGCTGTCGATATGCCTGGTGTTTGAGCAGCGCCCCGTCGGACTCGAGCACCAGCAACATCTCAGGCGCCCTCTTGCCCGCCACTTGAATGGCCGCGGGGTTGAAGGTGGGGCAGGGCAGCTGCGCCATGGCCATTGCCCAGTCATGCGTCACGTGGGCGGGACCTGCAGCCGCCTCGTCCCACTCTACCCGTATGCCGAGCTCGCTCTGGAGCAACGAGCACAGCTGGGACACTGCTGCCACGTGCGGCTCACTGTCGCGCGAGTACACCACTTTCACCACTGCACACCCAGGAGGAGAAAGATGCAGAGGAAAGGAAGGAGAAGAAGAAGAAAAAAAAAAGCCAGTCAATTTCGGTGCCAAGAGCTAGAAGTAGGCTTGTGCGAATAGTGTTTTTTTTTTGGTTCAAAGCAAATTTGAAGCAAGTAGTAGTGTTCTTATAATTTCGAAGCGAATATTTCAAATACTTCTGGTACAAAAAAAATGTGGTCAATTTACATTTTTAGGCTAAATGCCAATTAGGTGTGCACTAACAATTCGGTTTTCTCTTTGGTTTCGGTGTTCAGATAAGTTGTTCAAGGATGGCAGTTGTTCAGATAGCAATAATGAGTATGTTCATCTTGGTCATTCTCTCCTTTACATTCACCGATCATTAGAGTGCTCATACCACTCCTGGCACAGTATTGCAGGGGTTTAAGCGATGCGCCATTGCCCTTCTATGGCAGGTGCTAGCATCGGTGGGGACTTGGGTTGCTTGGGTTGGTGGGCAGGTGTTGCCCCATTATCTGGTAGGTAGGTGAGCAGCTATCACAAAACCAGCTTCAGACAAAAATACAGACAAACACACAGACAAGCAAACACATAACAGCTAAATGAGGAAAATGCCCACTATAAGTGCTAGCACACTAAAAAAAAGATAAACAGCACAATAGGCACTTTCAAATCAATATAGTTTCGAACAAGCAAGGTCGTTACATAAAAAAAAAAGGAGAGAATGCATTGACGCTTTGTCACACTCATTGAAGATGCGTCGATGTCCTGCAAAAATGGCCATCATAATTTAGGGGAGTCGACTTACATGCAGAGCCAATATATATGTGGTGGGAGACCTATCTGAGACCCGTGACTGTGGGTCTTAAGTGCGATTGCCATATTTACTCGCATATAACCCAAAACCCTTACTTTGAACTCCACAAAAAAAAAAGCCTCGTGTATAACCCACACATTACCTGAAAAAAAAAAAAAGACAGCTAGAAAGATACAACTGCACACTCAGTGATTATTTCATTTTCAGAACATTTATTCAAACGACCACCACGACATCACTGGTTATCCGATTCTCAGGCGTCGCCGCTCTCACTGCTGCCATTCGAGGCTTCATCGCCACTCTCAAAGACGTAGTCATCATTAATTATCATCATCATTTATTGAACCCTTAAGGACCCTTCAAAGGGTATTACTTGGGGGGGGGGGGGGCGACATACATAGAACAATGCATGAACAAAGCCAAAGAGGTTGAAACAAAAAAAACAAATCTAGTAAAACAGATATATATATATAAACATACAATGAGATCAATGAGGACAACGAATACAATCAGTAAAATCAAATGAGAACACAGTTAAAACAGTTACAAAAAAAATGGCAATCGAGTAGAGAAAGGGAATTACAAACGAGTAGCTCAAGCACATCAAACTAAGGGGGAAGAAAAGAAATAAAGGCAGATTTAATGTTCAAAGATAGAAAGTAACCGCTCTTTGAATTTGACAGGGTCGCTTTCCATGACAGTAGGATCTGGCAATTCATTTCATTCCTGCCTGCATTGCAATTGGTAAAAGTGATATACTAAAAGCAGATGTTGATCCATGCAGGCGCTGTACACTTAAGCTACTGAATAAGTGTCAAGATGAAGGTGCTGGTGGGTGAAGAAAAGATTGGCGCAGATGCGTGATATGACAGAATATCTTGTGAAAGAGGCATAGTCGTGATATCTTGCGGCGAAAGACCAATGAGGGGAGATCCAGTGATAATTTTATATGGCTGATATTGACTTTGTAGTCATACTTTAAAGATATAAAGTGAGCAGCGCGGTTCTGCACAGATTCTAAAGAATTGATGAGGTAAGTCCGATGTGGGCACCAGATTGTGCATGCGCATTTAAGTCCTCAAAACCATCCAAGCTGTTACTGATGGCATATTTTTTAAAGCTTTTACGCGTCAAGTCAGCTGGTATCGCTTTCCACGCATCCACAATTCACTGGCACAGCAATGGAATATCGGGCCTTCGCGCGCGTCCCGTCGATGCGAGGACGTAAAGGCCGTCGGCCATCCACTGGGCATACAGCTGCTTTACGTGTGCCTTGAACAGCTTGTTCAGGCACATGTCGAGTGGCTCTAGCAAGGACGTCATGCCGCCAGGTATTATAACGAGGTTGGTGCCGGCCTCGGCGAGACAAGCCTTCCCCGCATCAGTGCAGTGGCCTCGGAAGGAATCTAGTACGAGCATCGACCGGCATGCAAACAAGACACCTAGTCTTCGTTCCCAAGTTACTCGAAGCCAATCACCGGCTAGGCCACTCTTCATCCAGGAATTATCTTCCCCACGCACGACGACTCCTGGGGGCAGTGGCGTGCTAGGTAGCATCTTGCATTTGAAAATCACATACGAGCGCAGTTTCGTGCCATCAGCTAAAGCACATAACATGACTGTGCAGCGCAGCTCAGCATATCCGCCGGTCAGCACTGATTTAGAACCCTTTTTTTCCATGGTCATGTCCATCAGCATCTCAAAGTACACAGGTGTCTGATCAGCCTTTTCCACCTGAGACAGCAAATAGCTGTGCTCCTTCCGAAGTGCGATGATATATCGTTGAAAGTTCAACAATTTTTCCCCTGGCCAACCAGTCTTCCACGTCTTCGAACTTGTCGCCATGAAACGGCACGGGAGTGCGAGGCACATGAAGAAGCAGCGGCGAGGAACTGACAGCATTCTGGGTGGTCTGACTTGTCGCAGTGGACGTCATTGCGCGGGGCCGTGCCGTCAGGGGTCGAAACTCAGGAGTTAAGCCTCGCAAGCGACGGCTTGTCTTGTGGGCAGGTGTTGTGTCCACGGGGTGTAGCTGGGCATCGTCGGAGGCTCCCGGGAGCTCTTCGCGCATTGAAAAAACACCCAGCACCTCCACCAAAATGTCACCGAAAGCTGGCAGAAAGGGCAGAAGGGCACACAAGGACTAGCCAGGCAGACACACTCAGCGAACCAACGCACGAGCCGAGGAACACAAAGAAGACCAGCGGGTGCTGTCCGACCGCATGGCGGCGCCAGTAAATGGCTAACACTGTGGCAATATGTCTCATGCTAGCTCCCCTTGGTGCTCGTGCCGTCGCACTTGATTCACAAATTCCAAGCGGAAAAGAGCAGCTGCGGCACCTGCAGTCAGCTCAGACTCGCTGCACGGAGATCAAGAGAGTCACATGTCTAAGCCATTGAGCATGCACAGGTCGCCTTGAGGACGCCACAAGGCGCCATGCGCCGCGGAGCTGTTTGCACACCTGCTCCCGTCAGGACCAATCAGCGCGTGGCCATTGCCACCGCACGGAAGCGGATCACGCTATGCTAAATCTCTCTACTGATGCATGCTGCCGTGCCAGTTACGGCGCGCGCGCACCGCAGGTAATGCGGCCATAGACACTTGGCAGTTACAGATCTGAGCGCCGCGCTGCCGACTGCTCGAGTCTGTTGTCGCAAGCATGTGCAGACCGGCTCCGGCACGCGCGGGAGCGCAGGCACGTGGCGCGGAGTCAGCGCTCTGGTGGCGTGCGTGCCGCGGTGTCATTCCGGAGAAGGTATGCTGAACCGAAACGACACACAGCAAGGGTCCCGGAAGCTTTATTCGCTTGAGACAAATACTTAGAGATTTTCTATACCAAACATCCGGATTAAATCGAATATCGAATACTTTACTATTGGACTGAGTATTCGAAATTATTTAATAATTGCACAGGATTAATAACTTCCCTATATGCAGCTAGTCTTGATTGATAAATGAGCATTTCAGGACATCAAACAAAAAGAACTTACCAAAGAGAAAGCATAGTGAAAAGAAAAATGGCATAAACGTGAAGTGCCTGAGGTAGCTCACCATTAACTTTTTAGCGCTACAAGGATGGCCATTGTAAGAAAAGAAAGTTCATTAGCTACATCTCGCCAATTGTTTCTGAGAACTAACACTCAAAGCAGGGTTCTTCAGAGTAATACGCAGAAATAACGGAATTCAAAGCACAATTCGCACAACAACAATAACACAACGGGAACCTGAGTGGTATCACACACAACCAATCCACTTGTGGTACTTGAGAATCTATGGCATCTATGGTGTGAAACGCAAACCCAGTCAGTCAAATCTAAGCTCCTCTGCTTTAAAATCAGCCGGCTGCGGTGCACAAAGACTGATATAACCGCGACAAACTGCTTCAGAGGGACGGGAGAAATAAAACAGCCAATTTGGTTAAAATTTCCAACTACTCCATTTATTTATTTTTTATGTAAGCCTCAAGTCTTCACATGCCTCATGGCAAAAATTTTAATGAAATATGCAGCAGAAATTTTTAAAAAAGCGTCTTTTTTGTTTATGCGTGGCCGCCAAAAATTGAGAGCGAATTGCACTTCGATGGTTCAGGTGCATCGCGAATTCTGGGGACTTCCTATGACAGAGCACCGCCATCTTATTATCACCATGAAGCCGAGAGATCAGAAGGCCAGTGCTCAATTGGTTGAAATGCCGCAGTTCTCTGACCAAAAGAAAAAGCATACAAGGCGACAAGTGACGCCAACGAGGAAGTAAACTTTAAGGTTGATTTTTTTCAGCTTTCACTTATCATGCAGTTGCTAACCCTTTGGCATTACGTAAAGAATGATTGTGGAATGATTCTGCTTTTTGCACATGAATCCTGAGAGTTTGATAATTGTTTCTATTTACACATGCAATATCGTTTTAACGCTGTTTTTTTGTAAGAAATGTTTTCATGTGAATATGCATGCTGGAATTTGTTTATTTCCACGAGTACTAGACATCTAAAAAAAATAGCTAATAGCTTTATTGCTCAGAACAGGGCTTTGCAAACATGCTGACATAGAACACTTGTGCACTTCCTTTTAACCGTTTAATGTTTCGGGGATGACTTTAGAGGATTTTAACTGTAATTACTTGATTCACCAGCCAGCTTCAAATAAAACGCAGTTCTGAAATCAGCATAAAATATTACCATATATACTCGCATAACGAACCTGCCCCCCACTTTTGTCATCCAGAATTAAATTTTTTTGTTTTTTAGCCTTTAGTTTTTTGTAGCAGTTTCCTCAGTTTTCGTGCCGTCAGCAGCACATACCTTTGCAGCGTGGCAAGATGTTGCCTGCCAATACATCACTGCTTGTTTGTTTATCTTTTGAGGAGAGCTACTGCTACAGGAGGGGGGTGGGCACGCACACTGGGCAAACTTGACAGACTGCCAAGACGTTGTGCGCTCAAAGCTAAGGCTTAAATATTCACATTACACATCCGTAACCATCCCGTGCTTTTTTTTTTAGCATCACGCAAAAAACGCGAGCCTGACCTTCAGGGCCGGCGTTCAGCATGTTCGCGTTATCTCGCCACGATTGGCCGGCAGTGCCTGCTACCACAAAATTGCTGGATCGCGTCAAAATGAGCAATGCTAAGCACGAATTTGTCTGACCGCGTACGTTTGGTGATGACGGAAGGACGGACGGTGGTATGACATAAAATTTTGACCCTTCGAAAAAAATCTCTTGAAACTTTTTTTCCCACGCAATGAACCCTCCCATCAAACTGATGTCAACTTTTCTGGAAAAAAAGTGGGTTCATTACGAGAGTATATACGTACATATCTGTGAAATGTGATTACAATTATTGTATAATTAATGAAAATTAAGGCTGCATCCACCCTTAACTACGCCGAACAATGAGATGCTCTAGGGCAAGTTCCTTAAATGAGAGAGGACACAACCAAAATCCTCGACCTTGTGGTGAGCTGATGACGAACGATTACGTGCCAAGATAGAACTCATATCATTATGGGGTTAGTTCAGCGGCAGGCACAATAGTCCACACACAGAAGACACACCAAAAACCAAGTCATTCAAGCACTAGCTGCAGCGTCCTCGTCGTCGTCAACTGCCAAGGGACAGAAAAACGTCCTCTTCACTTTGCGACTGTGTACCATAACACTAACCCCCCTCTGCCCCACGGGAGAAGGCACAGTCCCTGGACGTCCTAAGGTGGCGGGTGCGAGTGGCAGGGTTTAAGACGGGCGACGTGCACAAGCTGTGTGGAGGGGGCCGCGGAAGGAGAGTGGGGGCGCAGCAGCGTGAGTTCGTAGGTCACATTGCTCAGATGCCTCAAGATGCGGCAAGGACCGATGTAACGAGGCAGTAGCTTCCCACACAGGCCTACACGGTGTGCAGGGAGTAAGAGGAGTACCAGGGAGCCGGGAGGGTAGTGGACGTCACGGTGATAAAGGCTGTAGCGAAGTTTTTGAGCGGTCTAAGAAGCATGGAGACAATCCCGAGCGATTTGGAGGGCAGCGCCAGCACGGCCAATGGCGTCACAAGCGTAACTGCTGGTAGAAGGGTCATCTGGCAGTAAGCTGTCAAAGGGTAGCAACCAGTCGCGACCAAAGAACAGGTAGAAGGGGGAGTATCCGGTGGTATCTTGGTATGAGGAATTGTAGGCGAACTTCACGAAGGGTAAACTGACGTCCCAGTCACGATGGTGGTCGGAGACGTACATAGACAGCATGTCCATCAGGGTGCGGTTCAGGCACTCAGTAAGGCCGTTTATTTGGGGATGGTAGGCCGTCATGAACTTTTGACGGGTGGAGCAGGAGCGGAGAAGGTCATGGACCAATTTATTATGAAAGCAGGGGCCTCGATCTGTAAGAAGTTGACGAGGAGTGCCATGAAGAGGGACGATATTATGGAGGAGATAGTCGGCAACATCGAAGGCACAGCTGGTCGGGATAGCGCGTGTTATAGCGCACTGGATAGTGTACTTGGTCGCAACAGCAAACCACTTGTTCCCGCAAGTTGATGTGGGAAAAGGCCCAAGCATATCGAGATATCGAGACCAACATGAAAAAATGAGTCAGTTGGAATGTCGATGGACTGAAGCTGGCAACTAGGTGGAAGCGGGGGCATTTTCCGGCGCTGACATTGAGCGCAGGCAGCAACGTAGCCGCGGACAAAGCAGTAAAGGCCACGCCAGAACTGCCGGCGCACGCTGTCGTACGTGCGGGACATGCTGAGGTGCCCTGCAGTAAGAGCATCATGAAGCTGGGCAAGTACTGTAGAGTGGAGATGCGTCGGGACGACAAGCAAGAGGTTGGTGCCATAAGGGTGCATATTACGACGGTACAGACTATCGTCATGCAGCACGAAGGATCAGAGCAGGATCGGAAGGGGCACTTCGGAGGCAGTTATTGGGTGCCGAGATGGATCACAGCACTGCTCGTCGCCGATGTGTCGAAAGTCCGAGATGGACAAAACACAATCGCCGGTACCATGGTAGCGGGAATCACGAGGATAGACAGGATGGTGGGACAAACAGTCAGCGCCTTCGTGCAGCTGGCTGGACTTGTAGACAACAGTAAATGTGTATTCTTGCAAGTGCAAGGCCCAGCGACCCAGTCGGCCTGTGGGGTCTTTAAGAGAGGACAGCCAACACAAGGCATGGTGGTCCGTTACTATGCAGAAGGGCCGTCCAAACAAATAGAGGCGGAATTTTGTTAACGCCCAAACAAGGGCAAGGCACTCCCGCTCAGTAATGCAATACAGTCGCCGACGAATTTTTCGGACTCGACGGGGACCCGAAAAATGGTCCGAATAATCAAACAGTCCGAAAAATCCGTGAAGTACAAAAAAAATCACTTTATTGGGATGAAATCGGCTTAAAAATGTCACTGATTTTACCTTGCGGAAAATTTCTCTTGCTGACGACGATTTGCGCCTGTATTTGCGCCAAAGTTGTGCTTTCACTGTACATGCTAGACAGCAAAGTCACCGCATTTAGTTGGAATACTTCCCAAACTTATTTGACGGACCCGGCGGGGCCATGTTGTCCATAACCCGAGTGTGCACCACGCCGCTCGTCAAACACACGCAGAGATAAGGCACTTTTCGGTCAAAGCGACGGAACCGCCGGACGCAATCACAAAATGGCGAATGGATGTAACTTCGTGAAGACTGAGCGCCACTCTGTCGACGCCCAAGTGACCCAAGTGACGAAACGGCGAATGGTGAACGTATGGGACCCGCCACGGTGGCTCAGTGGTTAGGGCGCTCGGCTACCGAACCGGAATACCCGGGTTGGAACCCGGCCGCGGTAGCCGCTTTTCGATGGAGGCAAAACGCAAAGGCGCCCGTATGCTGTGCGATGTCAGTGCACGTTAAAGATCCCCAGGTGGTCGAAATTATTCCGGAGCCCTCCTCTCAGTCTCTTCTTTATCCCTTCCCGCCGAGCTGTGAGATAGCTCCTGCACAATTTCTTTCCCCCAACAACCAATTTTCAACGTATGAGACAAGCGATAACTGCCCGCGACAACGTCGGAAACAAAGACGCATGGCGTCGCATGGCGTCGTGCGCATGGCGTCGTGATCTTGAACCAGAAAAGGTATGCGCACACGACGCAACCTTAGCGCCCTCAGCGGCGGTGGCGGCGAGTGCTCGACGAAGAGTGTTCAGATTCGGCTGCCGGCTGTCGAGCCCGTGCCCCCCCTCCCCGTGCCCCCTACTCCGGTGCCAAACATGGCTCACAGAAGGTCGCAGAGACTGCTTTCTCGTCGTAGTCACGTTATTCAAATTGGCGGCCGGACGGCTCAGTGTTGTCTGCCGCTACCGCTGCCCATGCTGGCGATATATACTGATCGATCACAGGTGCAGTCAGTGCCGAGATGCTCGCCCGCTTTCTTGTGCACATCGAATTTTCCTGTGCAAACATATTCGGCCGCAGCAGCAGCAGCGGACTTACGAAAGCCGGATACATGCAAATTGAGTTTGGACCCGCCGGGCACATACAGGAGTTTCGGTTACGACTTATGCCACACACTGCACTTTTACTTAATGAAAAGAAATAACTATAATTGTTCCTTCTGATAAATTGCCGGAAAATTGTAGTTCTACTTTACCACTGTTTCCTCGCATGCCTATGCTTTTTCATTGTGAATTACTAGAACTTATGTGACAGTCTTCAAAACTTAAAAAAATTGGAGGTTTATCAAGGTTAAGCCCAGTGGATGCGAAGCATGTTAAGCAGCTGCCGCATACACGCCCGGCGCAAAGACGCTGGCGCGGTTGCAGGCACAGAGACTGACGCGACGGCGGGCGCGCGCCGCTTCATCCCTGGCGTGACGTCACATATCACGTGATGCAGCAATGGTGGCGCCGCCGCCGCCACGTCGCGCGCGACGGCGCGAACCGAAGCGTGGAGGCCTCCACCGGGCGACGTCCGACGGCGCGATATGAGGCCCCATCTGCAGCCGGTGTGACGTCATCACGTGACGTCACATCATGTGATCTCACTTCAGGGTCAATGGTGGCCACCGCCGGGAGGCAACCGACGGTGCGATATGAGGCCCCATCTGCAGCCGGTGTGACGTCATCATGTGACGTCATGTCACGTGACCTACTTGAAGGTCACTTGAAGGTCAATGGTGGCCACCGCCGGGAGGCGACCGACGGCGCGATATGAGGCCCCATCTGCAGCCGGTGTGACGTCATCACGTGACGTCATGTCACGTGACCCCACTTCAGGGTCAATGGTGGCCACCGCCGGGCGTCGCGCGAAGGCCCGAAACCTACGTTAATATGCTTCGCATAAAAGTAGCAGTACGTCACACGGCTCCACGATTCCAGGCAGTTAGCCACTTCGCCAAACAGAGAATGTAGCACTGCTAGAAAAACAGTTATAGGCTGCTGTCGTACAGTCTTTGACTGCTGTTAAATGTGATAAGGAGCACCAACCTAAGATCGAGCTCCGCGCGCGTCAGCCCGACGACGATTAGAGTAAAGTATATTACTGTTGTAAGGCGTGTCAGTTCTTATTCTGAGCAATACGGCATGAGCACGGCGTTGTGCTTTTCAGCACAACTGTCACGAATCTCGCTGCCAGCAATTTGGGTACCCCCGTAAAAGCGGAAAAAAATTGCCACCGCACATCGCTTTATTTACAGATTGCAACGCCAGCAGCAGCTCACGACGCCGCGCCAAGCAGTAGTAAGTCCGGCTGCCGATTTGAGTAGTCGCGGCGGCCGGCGGCCGACCGAAGTTTAGTTTTAGCTGTGCGTACGCAACGGCTTAGCGTACGCAAGGAGTTTGCGGGGACGGTAGTGCGCATGCACAGAACGCTAGCGCAAGCCTTGCGTCTTGCGTGTGTATGCTAGCCAGCGGACTTTGCGTTGCGGTGCTTGCATGGCTTGCGTATGCTAACGTTGACAAGACGGCGCCGCCCTGCTCGCCCGCTTCAGAATAAATACATGTCGCCGCTGTATTCTCCGACACAATAGCTCGCTCAAATGGTAGCGGTTCTTTTTTTTTTTGCCTACTCTTACCCACACGTAGCGGTATAAGCGATAACTAGCCCCTGTTTTTCAGATAAATTGGCCAATTTCAAGCTCCTAGGCCTAACTGAATGCAGTGTGTTTTTCTCGTAGCAACGACACCTGGCGAAACAGTTTTCTAGCTTTTAGCCAGTTCTTACATTTTCTTCGGTTTGCATAGTTTTTCTTCTTGGAACAAAAAAGGCTCCCAATGCACTCACACTAGTTATCAGTAATCACTGATGAAATTTTCTTCAACCGAGTGTTGATGTGCTTTGACGTCTTGTCACTAGATGGCGCTACATGCGCCTGGGGGACGCTACCGCTCGGCCAGGTAAAACTATACGTCAGAGCGGACAGCGTAATGCACGCAGTGCCGTAGCGCTTTGCGTACGCAAGCACTTGCATACGCACAGCTAAAACTGTCTACTGTCTATTCTTCGAGCGCGCGCCGCCACTGCCGCCACCGCCACTGAGGGCGCTAAGGTCGCGTCGTGTGCATACCTTTTCCGGTTGAAGATCACGACGCCGTACGCACAGACCGACGCGCACAAGTTGACGGCGATGACAATCCGGCTGCCACCTCGAAGTGTCAGAGATCGCAGAGACCTCTACTGGCAAAAATGAGGTACCGAAAGTATGTCAAGCCAATCCAACTGCAGCGTAAATCCACCTCAATCTAAGATGGCGCTTTTTGCGCCGGTGAAAAGCTGATAAGATGGCCGATTTTGGCCCGCAGGTGACTGAAATTAGTCCGAAAAATCGAACTTTCGAACTTTTGAAGTCCGAAACATCCGTCGCGAATATGTATGCGCTTCTATGGGGTGACTGACGGTGCCTCATCGAGGTCCGAAATATCCAAGTCCGAATTATTGGAGATCGAATTACCCGTCGGCTACTGTAGTTACGTTCGGAGGGCAGCAGGCAGCTGGTGTAGGCAATGACACGATAGTGATCGTGCTGGCGCTGCGCAAGGATGGTGCTAATACCATGGCACTGGCGTCCGTGCGAAGTTCCATAGGCACAGAAGGGTTAAAATGACCCCGCACATGTGGAGCAGTGAGGGCCGCAACAAGAGCGGTGAAGGCACGAGCTTTGTCAAGGCTCCAGGAGGAAGGCATATCCTTCTTCAGGAGAGTAACAAGGGGACAGGTCGTGTCAGCAAAGTTCAGGATAAGCCGGCGGAAATACGAGCAGAGCTCGAGGAAACTGCACACATCGCTTGAGGAACGGGGGGTGGGGAACCCGTGAACGAGGCGAACTTTGTCAGAGTCGGGCTCGACACCAGAAGCATCAACCAAGTGGCCGAGGACCTTAATTTGGCGCTAGCCGAAGCTGCACTCCTTGGCGTTCAGTTGGAGACCAGCGCGGCAGAAGATGGGAAAGACAGTAGAAAGACAGTGTAGGTGGCTTTCGAAAGTTGGGGAGAAAATGACAACGTCATCTAGGTAGCACGAGCACATCGTCCATTTGAAGCCATGCAGGAGCAAGTCCATCATACGCTCAAAGGTGGTAGGAGTGTTGCAGAGGCCAAAAGGCATGACTTTGAATTGGTACAGGCCATCAGCGGTGATAAAGGCAGTCTTCTCACGATCCCGTTAGTCAACAGCAATTTGCCAGTAGCCTGAACGGAGATCAATAAAAAAAAATAGCTGGCACTGTGTAGGCAGTTGAGGGCGTCATCAATTCTCGGAAGAGGATAGATGTCTTTTTTTGTTGTTTTATTAAGATGCCCATAGTTGACACAGAAGTGCCAAATGCCATCTTTCTTTCTGACGAACACCACAGGGCACACCCAAGGACTGCTAGAAGGCTCGATAATGTTATTCGCCAGCATCTTGTCCACGTCCGTCTGATGTCACTCAAGCTGCAGCTGCAGCGTCGTTGTCGTCGTCAACTGCCCAGCGACAGAACAATGTCCTTTTCACTTCGCGACTGTGCTCCGTAACAATATTGTCATATTGCATTTCATATTGTCTTCAAGTACGAATTTGCACTTCTATTAATTTGAGCACATACTATTCCATTCGACAACATGCAAGCATGCAGCTCTCAGTACAGCTCAGCTTGCGTCCCTCGTCCAACATTGTTGCTTCATTGTGCGACATGCTCTTCAAATAGCAGCTAGCCCAATATCGGCCAAAGAGTAGTTGCACCGTCCAGGAGACACGTTTTCCGTTTTAATTTCCGACCCCACCCAACAGCAAGAGACAGGGTATGAGGGTACACACCGGGGGGTCCGGGGTCCCGCCGAGGCTTGCTGTCATCGGGCAGTGGTGATGGCAGTGTAAATGGTTTGTTGCGTGGGCCCCATGCTTGTCGCCGTGCCCAAAGGAGGGCAAGCGCAATTACCGCAGCTGCACCAGCGAGCAGTGGCAGGAGCAGCAGCCACAGCATCTGACTCTGCGTCGCCTCTGGGCCACGTGAAGCGCCTTCCAGTGCAGCTGTATGAAAGAGTGTACACAAGAAACAAAGGCAGTTAAAACGAGATGGGGAGGTCAAACTATAACCGCATTTGTTTTCTGCAACCTGTAACAAGGGACGTGACATAAGACTGAAAGAGAAGATGAGACTACACGGTGGCAGACATCTACATGCATCAAGTCCACACAGTCAGCAGTGGCTTCGGTATCTTGCGGGAGAATTACTGAGAAAGTCAACACCCAAGTGCCATCCTTCAGCAGTGGCTAACTCTCCAGATATCCACGTGTATAATCAACCAGTGCTGTGCAATATATGAGGTGAAATTGCAAACTGAATGATTGATCACTTCTTCAGTTACATCCTGATGTTGCCAAATCCATGCGACATTCAAACCAGAATTGCTATCAGAATGAGCCATTCTGATGTGAGTAAAAATGTTCAGAAACAGCCCCTTTCTACAACACTTTGACCGGGAAAGTTGGTTCACATCATGGCAGACCTGACAAGAGTCACAGCTGAAGCAAAAAGTTCACAGGTGCTCTCTGAAAAAAACACTCAATTTTCAATGCTGAATTCGATATTGCCCAGGTGGAAGTGAAAACAGATTGGTCTCTAGTACATTCGGAACAAACTTAAGATCAAAACGGTATCTACCGTATGGGATGTATTAGAGCGCTTGCCTTCTCCCCATTCCCTCCAATCCGCTCCCACCCTCTTCGAAACTTTTCCGATCAACACTTTCTGACCCAACGATGCATTGCCTAATAGAAGTCTGCGTGTGGATACATAGCACAGGATATCATGGGTGCCATAACCAGGGCCTATGCATAGGTTTCACAGTGCACACCAGAATAGGCACTAGTCATAAGGGAATCAGATGAATGCACAGTTTTCCCCTACGACCACGGGAGCCACTACAATGCCAGTGCTACTCGTAGTGGTTCAAGGTGATTATGTAAAGCTTGTAAGGAAACTAGCGATGATCAGTTATTGATAGCCGATTTCATGCACCCTACTTTGTGATCAGAAAAATCTGCGGTTCTTCATCATGTCATCCGTGTTATTAATATTCGGCCTTGTTCCACTCCCCTCAATAATGCCCCAGGGCCATGAGAGCATTTGAAATCAATAAATAAAATAAAGCCATGGCAAAAAGAACAGAAAAGCAGTTCGTTGCCTCCAGGAAAGTTATCTCGGTGGCAGGCTGCACAAAGCACCCCCTTATAATTCCTTCGCTCCCACTGCTCGAGTGTCATCCAATGCGTTTGAAACAAAAGAAACAGGGAGTCTGTACAAAGAATAGTGAATGTACGCATAAAATTTCCGTGCTCCTGCCGATGCCCTTTCTTTGTATGTTGCAGCAGTCAGCTCCCAAGTGAAACCTTGTGAAAGCTGTAGACATGCAAAGCGAAAGCTTGCCAAATTTGCTGTTTTCTTTGGTTGGAGCGCACTCAGCGTTTTGCCTCTTTATAATGAGCCACAAGTTTTCACACAGTTCAAATCAGTGCTTGGCATTCAATATTTGCACCACCTGCGACGATGACAGCACTGTCTTTCCACTTGCTCATGCTCCGTGCTGAGATCTCCACCAGCTGCTCTTGTGAGGAGACTGTCGTAGATTTTTCAGCGTGCAAAATCGGCTGCCTTTGCCACAGTTGTGGGACTGCCCGATGGCATTCAGTGGCTGTTCTTGTATTTCTTTCCGTGGTAAACATTGCCTCCGATCTTGAACCAAAACTGAACGAAGTAGTCCGCACAATTCTTTTAAATATCACTGAGGGGTAGAAAGTACTATTATAGAGCTTGTTCCCCATCATTAAAGTGATTTCCTTTTTCGTTCTTAGCAGGAGATGAACACCTGGCATCTGTTTCTCCACGCTTTCACGGAAGTCAGGCGCATTAACAGGTGATATCAAGTGCACTAATGAAGCACACTCAGACTGGCCAAAGCTCTGTGAGTGACACAAACTTGCTTCGATGAGCTTGCATGAAGACACAGAAAAACAAGTTGGACTAGTTCTCCATTCAGAGGAGTTCGTCACTGACAGATGAGTCCACAGTGCACAAACCCTTTACCGCAAATCAGCCTCATCATCATCGCCAATGAAACTTCAGTGCCTTTCAGCAATGCTTAACGTGACAGTGTTCTGTGGTCACATTTGCATGGAACGCAACCAATGCTGTGACGCCAAAACGTGTTGACACCAGGTGGCCACCTCGTTCATCGTGACTCATCAAAAGCGAGCAGAGGCAGAAATGTGTGTCCTACACACACAGCAAGATTGCACGGATGTGTAAAGCACTGTCAGAGTGAGTACTGTACCGTACAGTACTTGTACTGAACTTGAGTACTGTACTACATGGCTTGGTAACTTCGCATCACTTGTTATCTTGTCAGATGACACAACAATCCGTTTTTTTTTTTTTTTGGTAACGTATCTTCGTCGTGGCATCGTGGTCAAGATCTTGCCCAGGCAATAAGCAGGGCGATTCCAATTACACCACCGAATTATTTCTGTGGTATATACATATGGGGCCATCTTTTTGCCTTATCGGTGCAGGTAGCCAGTTTGTGATGAAAAATTTTCTCATAAGACTACCGTGAGGAATGTTCGTGTGTACCAAGTGCATTGGCTCACTCTGAAAGAAGGGAGTTTTGTCAGGAGGCCCATGAAGCAAGCATTTTATTTGTATGCTGCCCTTTTAGTAAGGTAAAGTAGGGTAAACATGCCATACAGCAACCCAAGGATTCAGCCCTACATCTCCGGTAATGAGTCTCCTCCCCCTTCCACTTCGTCACAGCGAGCCTTTTCCCACTGGCCCACTTGCACTGAGGTGTAACGAAACAATCATTCAGGTGAGAAGTGGATGCTTGATGCAATCATTCAGGCTTCTGGCCTCTTTGCCGTCTTCTTTCAAGTCTTGTTTCTTATCACCACCCCTCCCATTGCTACAAAGAGCGGGAAGCAAATACGTTTTGCTACAGGAATGGGAGTTAAAGCCTTTTTCCAGGAACACAGTTCTCCTGCAGAAGCCAATCGAAAAAAAATCCTGGATTTTGTTGTAATGGCTAACAACAGCCAAACCTTGTTATAGCGAACAGGTAAAAATCTTAAAATAGTTCACTATAGCCGAATTTTGATGCCTTGGGCCATACACATAACATTTTTCCGCAAACTCGCGCAGGAGAAGCAAAATTTAGTCAGTGATAGGAAAGCAACTGGAAGAGATCGTTTCCGATGTTTCAGCGCCGTTTCGTAGCGACTTGCAGCGATTGCGGATACAAAAAGTTGAGCGCCAAACACCAGTTAGGTTGGCTTCCCCACACAACACAAGCGGGCGAAAGCAGACGAAAGCAGGGCGAAAGCCAGCGAGGGTGGCTTCCCGCATCACAGCGATATGGCGTGAGAAATGGGATGCTAGAACGAAAGCTGTCGCCGACTTCACCACCGCCATGACGGGTGATGTGAGCATAGGATGGCTACTGCAAAGGCTACGATCAACCATGCCGCTGGTTTCGGGGCACTATTAATAGATGTGAGACGAGCTAACGGGTGCTGACCACGAGGCTACCAACTGCTCATGCCACTATATTTTCCGTGGCATTGTTGGCAAGTACAAGATAAAACGTGAACCATGGCGCAAATCCTCGCCACACTGCCACAAGTAACTTGACAGTTTGATATACCGTATTTATTCGAATCTAGGCCGATAGTTTTTTCAAAAAAACGAGATGTAGAACTCTTATGTCGGCTTAGATTCGAGGATTTCGTTTCGAGGTTTCGTATTCGTAAAATACGAATAAATGTAGCACGCAGGTGGCGCCCCCACAAAACG